>NC_081417.1:138200076-138257576 GCF_949786415.1 Peromyscus eremicus
ACTGATTAAACTGTGTAAAGATGTGTTGCTGTTTTACCTTACCTGCCTAAGGTACATGGTTGGTTTAATAAAAAGGCTGAACGGCCAATAGCTAGGCAGGAGAGGATAGGCAGGACTTCCGGGGAGAGAGAGGAACTCTGAGTTAGAATCTGGTGCAGCAGATTTTGCCAGCAGACACAGAGGGAGTCAAATGTACAGAATGGAGGAGAGTTAAAGAGCCACGTGCAGAACATAGATCAATGAAACAGGTTAATTTCAGTTATAAGAGCTAGTAAGGAACAAGCCTAAGTTAAAGACTAAGCTTTCATAATTAATAATAACTCTCCATGTCATTATTTGGGAGCTGGTGGTCCCTAAAGAAAGTCTGGCTACACTGGCCTCAAACTCAGAGATCAGCTTGCCTCTGCCTCCTGAGTGCTGGGTTGAAAGCCTTGGGCCACCACTGCCCAGCTCTTGGTCAGATTGTCAGACACTTTGGCCACGAAGGCCAAGTCATTGTCAGACCTCAAATCTAGGGGCAGTCCAAATCTGGAATTATTTCCTGAAGAAATTTCTTAGTAACTATTGGGGCAGTCTCTGGGTGGGGTAGGCTTCCACACATTCTGAGGTGTCTACAAACACCAGCAATTATTTATAGCCAAAAACAGGAGGGCTGATTTCAGTAAAGGCCAGCTCCCAAAGTTCACAGGCCTATTTCTTTGAGGCCAGATCCTATGTGGAATCTTCTTCGCTCTTTGGGGTTCACCTGAGCACAGGTGGGACATATCAAAAAGGGTGTCTTTAATAGGGCTTTCCAAACTTGAAACATAATACCTGGGTCTGAGGAGTTCAGCAGTTTTTAGCAAGTGAGTGGCTTGGTGGGGAACTGTAACCAGTTGCCTTCTCAGCCAAGCCGCCTGGCAGCAACCACAATCCTCGGCTATACCGTATGGTCAGTTCTGGTTTTGCCCAGTCACTCTCACTTGGGGTGTATTCCAGTTGGTCTGGTAAGCTGAGCTCCAGCAGGGCTACCAAGACTTGGAGAGCCCCCCCCCCCACTGCTTCTAGGACCACTTCTCAGGCAGCCAAGGTAGCCACACTGTTGCCTCTGGCTTTTGGGGAATCTCCTTTTTGGTGTCCCTTTGCAATGGGCAATGGACACCCTCTTGAGTAACCAGATAGCTTCCAACAGGGCTAAAATTTCTTCACTATTTTTTTTTATTTCTTTTCCTGATAAAGTTAGCAATCTTCTTTCCCTGTATACAGCCCCATCATCACGAACCATGGCAAAAGCATATCGCATGTGATTGTATGTGGGATAGCCTTGTCTTTCACCCAGTGGAATGCTTGAGTCAAAGCTAAAAGCTCACCTTGTTGAGCTGAGCTTCCCCTGCTTAAAGATTGTGCCCACATAGTCTTATGGTCACCACCACTGCTCCTGTGTACCTGATCTTGTCTTGGAAGAAACGGCTCCCATCCGTGAACAATACCTCCTCTGGTACCACCAACAGGACGTCAGTCAGATCAGGTCTGATAGACTGGATCGGGTCAGTCACCTCAAGACAGTCATGCAGGGGTGCCTCGGGGTTGTGTTCTCCAGGAGAGTGGCAGGACTGAGGCCTGATGTCTTTGAGTGGAACTGACTGCAGAATTAATCCAGAAGCAGGACTTGGTATTGGGTCATCCAGGCTTTAGCTATTCATCTCTGAATTGCCCCCTTCAAGATAATCATGGATATTCATCATTGGTCTTACAGGAACAATCATCAGAAAATAGCACTTTTCCTCCTCTTCTCTCTTCCCTCTCCTCCTTCTGTAGCACGAATCTTTTTTTTTTTTTTAAAGATTTATTTATTTATTATGTCTACAGTGTTCTGTCTGCACATATCCCTGCAAGCCAGAAGAGGGCACCAGGTCTCATTACATATGGTTGTGAGCCACCACCATGTGGTTGCTGGGAATTGAACTCAGGACCTTTGGAAGAACAAGCAGTGCTCTTAACCTCTGAGCCATCTCTCCAGCCCTGTAGCACGAATCTTAAAGGGTCTTATTAATAAAAAACAAACCTGATGCCAGTTATTGGTGTGAATGCTGGAAGATCAGAGAAGCAGAACAAGACACAGCCATCTCACCTTGCCAAATCCTCAGCTGATCCTGTTTCCTCAGACTGGAAGCTTCTGTGTCCTCATCCAAATGGATCTCAGCTGAACTGCTGCTCAAAAGCCTAAAAGCTTAACCAGCTCTAGTTCCTGGTTTTCACGCCTTATATACTTTTCTGCTTTCTGTCATCACTTCCTGGGATTAAAGGCGTGAGTCACCATGCCTGGCTGTTTCCAGTGTGGCTTTGAACTCACAGAGATCCAGATGGATCTCTGCCTCTGGAATGCTAGGATTAAAGGTGTGTGTGCTACCATTTTCTGGCCTCTGTATCTAGTGGCTGTTCTGTTCTCTGACCCCAGATAAGTTTACTAGGGTGCACAATATTTTGGTGAACACAATACCACCACATTTTCCCTTTTTTGTCTAAAATTTAAAAAGGCTTATAACTAATACAAGAAAAACTATATCCAATAAGTATATACAATATATACAGTCAAGAATTACATTAACGATGTCTAGTCCATTAACATTTGACAGAATCAGACAAAAAAACTCCATTTTATATATATTAAGTCCAGTTCAGTAACATTTGATAATCTCAGACAAAAAATTTCATTACTTATCCTATTTAAAACAAGTAGTTCCTTTTTAAAGCAGATTCAATAATTGACCTTTTTATCTTATCATATCCATCCTTCCTTTTTCTCCTCCTCTTCCCTCTCTTCCTCCTACTCCCTACTACTTCTCTTCTTCTTTTCTTTTGCAATACTCAGGATTAAATAGAGAACTTTTTACAAGCTAGGCAAGTGTTGTGCTCCTAAGCAATATCTCAAGCGCACACACACACACACACACACACACACACACACACACACAAAGTAATTATAGATTTTGTTTTGTTTTGTTTGCAGATAAGGTTTCTCTTTGTAGCCCTGGCTGTCCTGGAACTCACTCTGCAGACTAGAACTCAAAGATCCACTTGCCTCTGCCTCCCTAGTACTGGGATTAAAGGCCTGTGCTACCACCGCCCAGCATAATAATAGATTTTTTTTTTAAATAGGGAATTTCAATGTGAAATCTAAAACCATATCAGTGAAATGTTTGGTATTCTCTTACATTTAAATTGATTGATACATCTTGCATTTTAAATGGATGAATGTACTACCTATCAATTTATTTGCAATCATGCAATAGTCATTTAGGAAATATTGGTATAGCGCTGGGAATGTAGTTCAGTGGTATAGTGTTTGCCTGCCAGGTACAGATTCCTGGGTTTGATCCCTCTTGTAGCTTAAATGAGAAATGTCCCTCATAGACTGGAGCATTTGAACACTTGGATCTCAGTGAGTGGTGCAATTTGGAAGATTTAGAAGGTACAGCTTGGCAGGAGGAAGTAAGTCACTGGGGATGGGCATTGATAGTTCATAGCCTAATCGTATTTCCGGTTTGCTCTTTGCTTCATGTTTGGGGTTGAAAATGCGATCTGTCAGATTCTTGCTTCCGCCACCATGCCTACTACTTACTGCTATACCTCCACATAGCATAAGAGCCATGATGGGGCTGGGCAGTGTTGTGAGATAATCTTTTTGTATACTGTGAAGATGTGTCCCTCTCAAGGCAGCTTATGATTAGTTTAATAAAGAGCTGAGCATCCAATAGATAGGCAAGAGAGGATAGGCAGGACTTCCAGAAAGAGAGAGGAACTCTGGGAAGAAGAGAAGTGAAATTTGCCAGCCAGACATGGAGAAAATGGGATTCATTGTACTGAGCAGAGGTGACGAGCCACATGGCAGAACATACATTAATATAAACAAAGTTAATTTATGTTATGAGTGAATTGGGAACAAACCTTAGCTAAGGCCAAGCTTTTATAATTGATAAGAAGTCTCCATGTCATGATTTGGGAGCTGGTGATCCAAAGAAAGACCTGCTATATATGGCGCCCAACATGGGATGTGTATATTCACATAGGGCCTGAAAAACCTGGGGAAAAAAAGTTCTGAACACGGAGGGAGCCAGACACAGCTTCCTAGTAACTGCAGTCTCTCAGGCAGTCATGGTGCTCATGGCATACAAAAATATGGCTTTGTTAAGAGGCCCTGCTGTGTAGACAAGCACTTGGGCAGCTGGCATGTTACTAGGTAAAAAATGCCTGCTGCAGTGTGGGCCCACCAACTTCCAGAGATGGAGCAGATAGGCACAGCTCCTGGTGGATCCCTGTGGGCATGAAGCTAGGCTCTTATGGAAAGGCAAACAACAGTTGCAGCCTATAACCAGTAAGAAAGCCTGCTGGACTGACCTGAGAGATGTGGAGCCAGTTGTGAGTGCCCTGTGCTAAATGGAGCCATGCAGCAGGTAGCTTGGCCCTTTAAGACTTGGCTCATGTGGTCAGAGAGCCACATAAAAAGCCAGACCGGGCCCGGCAGTGGTGATGCACACACCTTAAATCCCAGCACTCAAGAGATAGAGCCAGGTGGATCTCTGTGAATTTGAGGCCAACGTGGTCTACAGATCGAGATCCAGGACAGGCACCAAAGCTACACAGAGAAACCCTATCTCAAAAAAAAAAAAAAAAAAAAAAAAAAAAAGCCAGGCCCAGAATGAAAAAAATCTCTGAACAGTTATAGCATGCTTGAAAACATGCTTAGGTGCTGAAAAAAAAATGGATATAGACAATCATAGAAAAAAGTAAATAGTTTAAAAATAATAAAGTCTTTATAGAAAATGTAAAATAATATAAAAAAATAAGCCACACAAGGATGGGAAATACACATGACATCTGGATCCTATATATTACTTTATTAACTTTAAGTTTTAAATGCTAATGAGCAAAAACAACAGCTACTAAGGGACATTGGATTATGCAAACTACTGAATGAAACCTGTCTATATATTTTAAGGATGTTTTAACTTCAGGATGAAAGTCAAGAAATGTGTTGCATTGGGGAAGAGGTTGTACCTTTGTTTCCATAGGAAACTAAAAGCTATAGATTTCTTCAAAATTAAGGAAGAACAGGTTTGACTGAGGGAGACCTCCTGAAAATCTTGACTACAGACATGAAGGAACAAACAAAGAAAAACTACAAAACAGGTGATGGATAGGCGGATCCTTTTACATGGGAATAGCTCTAAGTTGGATGAGATATGATCCAATCTTGGCTATGGAGTCCTCGTGACTTATTATTACATAACATCCTTTCATATGACATGGATAGAAATTTATATTACAGTTTGGTTAAACAGTCCAAAGAGACTTATAAAGTTAACTGATGCCTTTTACTACCTCAAACATAGAGTAGAGAATCATCTTTAGCTAATTTGTGCACACTGAACATTCCATACTTGTGTTAATGCAGATATGTGTGTTACCTTTAAAAGTTTGTGTGTTTTCAGAACAAAAGGACCAGACACCAAAGAACACAAATAGTCTGGGTGATCCAGCCTCTCAGAATGCCTCTGTTGCAGTTTCCTCAAAATTCTGCATCCAGAACAACTTCAAAGCTGCTAGCTGAGATGGTCCAGCATTACAGACTACTCTAGCCAGGACGTCAGAGAAGCACTGCACTTTCCCATCACACAGAGACTGGACAACAAATAATATAGATAGCTCTCCCAGGACTTGACCATTATTCTAATTTTCTCAGGTCCTCTAAAGATGATGTTGCCCCCAGGAAGCAGAAAGTAATTTTAAGTACATGATGCCTCCTTTCCTAAGAGGTGGGGTAGGCGGGTTTTTGGTCATTGTGGATTACAGATGTTTGCCATTGTTTAGGGGGTTTGTTGCAAGTTGTTATAGGTCATGGTCAGGAGGAAATTAAACAAAGGAGGCTAGATTCAGGGATATCTTTCTGAAAAGAAAAAAAAAGGGTATAAAGGAATAACAGGAGAAAAGGGTAGATTATTGAATCTACTTGAAACTTAAAAGCAACTGTTAGTCTCAAATATTTTACATTAGTATGAATTTTTATATATTGATACAAATTTAATATAATTTTATTATAACATATTGTATATATGTTTCTACTCTTGTTTAATGTATTGTCCTACCCAATTGATTTAAAAATGTAATGTAAAGTTCTAGTACTTGAAAGCTATTATTACAAACTATTTAGGATAATTAAGAATTGCAGGATAGGCCGGGCGGTGGTGGTGCACGCCTTTAATCCCAGCACTCGGGAGGCAGAGCCAGGCGGATCTCTGTGAGTTCGAGGCCAGCCTGGTCTACCAAGTGAGTTCCAGGAAAGGCGCAAAGCTACACAGAGAAACCCTGTCTCGAAAAACCAAAAAAAAAAAAAAAAAAAAAAAAAGAGGCGTGTGGGAGAGAGAGGGTTGTAACTCAGTTGGAAGAACATTTGCTTAGCATGCACCAGGCCCTGGGTTCATCTCAACAACTGGACATGGTAGCATGATCTTGTAGTCCCAGTATTTAGGAGTTGGAGGCAGGAGGATCCTAAGTTCAAGCTCATCATCAGCTATATAGGAAGGGCTGCATGAGACCCTGTTTGGGGGAGAGGTGAAAAAGAAAGAAAAGAAAAATCAGAAAGCAAGTAGAATTAGATCCAATCCTACAAGGGCATGACCTTGAAACAATCTTATTTGACTCTACAGCATGAAGTAGTGCTGTATGCCTACACCCCAGTTAGAGGCATAGAGTATTGAAAAGGAATTTATTTGATCACTGAGATTTTATCAAACCACAATAGAGAGAGTTGTTGTATTTCATCAAGAGCATCTGTTTTACCTAGTGTGCAAAAAAGTACAAGGAGGAAGGATGGTTGGGGGTCATCGTGCTAAGGTCAGCATTAATCCAGCTTTTTTTTTTTTTCCTGTGTCACTACAGTGTTAACATAGCTGAAAAGACAAGAAACTGTAAATAAAATAGTGCAGCTACTGTGGAAAGCCCTAACAGACCCCAGTCCAGCATTGGGAGAGGGTGGTGGGTAGCAGAAGGGGATAGAGCTCAAGATTACCGGGTACAATGTGGTGTAGGCCTCATACGCCAGCACAGGGTAAGGCAGAGGCAAGCAGGTCTCCGTGAGTTCCTAGGCAGCCAGAGCTCAGTAGTGACACCTTATCTCAAAAAAGTAAATAAATAAATGAAATAAAACAAACAAAAATTAAACGGAAAGTACAAAGTGCCTGGGGCTGCAGCTCAGCAGCAGCGAGCTTTCCTAGCATCATTCTGTAGACACGCTGTGTGGAATAAGTCATTTATACACCGGGCGTGGTGACACACATCTTTAATCCCAGCACCCAAGAGGCAGAGTCTACAGAGTGAGTTCCAGTACAGTCAGGGCCGTACAGAGAAACTTGTCCTGAAAAAAGAAGAAAAGAAAAAGAAAAAAATGTCATTCATGCACAGATAAATACTGTATGCTTTCATTTCTATGGGTGTGTAAAATGTCATATTTATAGAGGAAAAAGATAGAATTGTGATTGCCAGGGTCCAGGAGAACACAAGAAACAGAAAGTTGTTTCATGGTTTAAAAAAAAAAAAAAGAAAAAAATACCGGGCAGTGGTGGCGCACGCCTTTAATCCCAGCACTCGGGAGGCAGAGCCAGGCGGATCTCTGTGAGTTCGAGGCCAGCCTGGGCTACCAAATGAGTTCCAGGAAAGGCGCAAAGCTACACGGAGAAACCCTGTCTCCAAAACAAACAAACAAAAAAATACTTTTATGAATTCTTTGAGAATTTCAAAAACCTTTTAGATCATATTTACTCTCCACACAGCCCTCAAAGTCCTCTAGGGTCTTCTCCCAGCTCCCTACCTTTCCCCAGCTTTGAGTCCCCTTTACTGCTGGGTGTGGGTCATCCACTGGTCAACCTACCAGGAACCACACCCTTAAAGAAAATTCACTCTCGCTCCGCTAGAAGCTATCAACTGTCCATAGTTCCTCAGTTAGGGCTGGAGCCTATGAGCCCCTTCAATGTCATGCTAGAATACTGGCTGGCTTGAAAAGTTGTTTACTGGGTATGAATTTTTGGGTTTGATTTTGGTTTTCCTTTTTTGTTTGTTTGTTCTTGTTTTTGTTTGTTTGTTTGTTTGTTTTATGTGCATTGGAGTTTTGCCTGAATATATGTCTGTGTGAGGGCATCAGATCCCCTGGAACTGGAGTTACAGACAGGTGTGAGCTGCCATGTGGGTACTGGGAACCAAACCCAGGTCCTTTGGAAGAGAAGCCAGTGCTCCCAACCACTGGCTTCTCTCTAGCCACTTGTTGTGGTGATATATTGTGTACCCTAATAAAGTTTGTCTGAGGATCAGAGGACAGAGCCAGCCACTAGATTAGACATAGAGGCCAGACAGTGGTGGCACACAACCTTAATCCTATGACTTGAGAGGCAGAGATCCATCTAGATCTCTGTGAGTTCAAGGCCACATTGGAAACAGCCAGGCAGTGGTAGTACACACCTTTAATCTCAGTACTGGGAAGCACACATGCCTTTAATCCCAGGAAGTGACGACAGGGCTGAGAGAGGTATATAAGGTGTGAGGAAACAGAAACTGAAGCAGTTCAGCTGAGACCCTTTTGGGTGAGGACTCAGAGGTTTTCAGTTTGAAAAAACAGGATCGACTGAGGAGTTGCCGAGGTGAGGTTGGCTGCTGTGGCTTGCTCTGCTTCTCTGATCTTTCAGCTTCCACCTCAATATCTGGCTTTGGGTTTTTTATTGAAAGACCACTTTAGATTTGAACTACTCCTTGTTTTTTTTTTTTTTTTTTTTTTGGTGTTGTTGATGGGTTGATTTTTTTTTGGGGGGGGGTGTGTTGAGACTGGGTTACTCTGTGTAGCCCTGGCCGCCCTGTAATTTGCTCTGTAGACCAGGCTGGCCTTGAACTCAGAGATCCACCTGCCTCTGAGTCTGCAGTGCTGGGATTAAAAGCATGTGCCACCACACCCAGCTTGATTTTGTTTGTTTGTTTGAAGACAAGATGTCAGATATCTCAAATTGACCTAAAACTCACTATGTGCCAATAACGACCTTAAACTTCTGATCTTCCTGCCTTCATCTCTCAAATTCTGAGATTATAGGTAAGCAATTTTTTTTAATATTCATTTGTTAATCTCTCATAGTTAGTTTTTTTTTTTTAATAAAGATTTATTTATTTATTTTGTATACAATGTTTTGCCTGCATGTATGCCTGCTGCCAGAAGAGGGCACCAGATCTCTTTATCGATGACTGTGAGCCACCATGTGGTTGCTGGGAATTGAACTCAGGACCTCTGGATGAGCAGCCTAGTGCTCTTAACCTCTGAGCCATCTCTCCAGCCCCTACAACTTATTTTTTTATTTTATTTATGTATTTGTGTGTGTGTGTGTGTGTGTGTGTGTGTGTATCTATAAATGTATATGCATGTGTGTATGCAGGAGACTTTGTGGGATACCTGGCTTGCTACATCTGTGTTGTGACCAAAGCTCTAGCCCTCATGATTGTGCAGCAAGCACTCTTAATCAATAGATGAGCCATCTCTCCAGTGTCCTCCCACACACAGTTTAATGTTCAACAATATATTAACAACAACTAATTGTATATTTCAAGATAGTCGGAATAGATATGTTGACTGTTTTCAATACAAAGAAATAATAAAGTATGTGCACATGCAGAAATAAATAATGTAGGGATCTGGTTAAGAGCACTCGTCACTTTTTTTTTAGAAAACTTGAATTTGGTTCCCAGCCCAAGCTACCCACATCAGGTTGCTCACAACTATGAAACACCAGTTCCAGTGAGTCTGAAGCCTCTGACCTCTGGCGGCACCTGCACTCACGTTCACACACACACATTCACACACACACACATGCCTACACATAATTAAAAATAAATGCTTTTTATTTAAAAAGAAATAAATAATGTTTCCGGCTGATGGTGGCCTGCGACTTTTAATCCAGCACTCAGGAGGCAGAGGCAGGCAGATTTCTGAGTTAGTTAGGTCTGATCTACAGAGTGAGTTCCAAGACAGCCAGGGCTACACAGAGAAATCTGTCTTGAAAGAAACAAACAAAATAATAGTAGTAATAAAGAAAACAGCAAATGGGGGCTAAAGAGATGACAGCTAAGAGTGTCTGCTCCATGTCACTCAAGGGGATGGAGTTTGTATGCCAACACCCAGGTAACAAGCTGGGTGTCCTACAAAGTGCCCCTAAATCCAGCTCTGAGAACTCTGACTCCCTCCTCTGGCCTCTTCACACACACAGATGCTCGCACCAGCACACACATCTGTACACTCAAATAAATAAATATATTTTTGAAAAACCCCAAGTTTAACAAATGGGGATCTGGAGATACGGTTCAGTCAGTAAAATGCTTTCTGCACAAACATGAGGGTCTAAATTCACATCCTCAACAGCCACATAAAATGCTGGGCAGACTTTTAATCTCAGCAATGGGTGATAGAAACAGTTAGATCCCAGAGGCTTGCTGGCCAGCCAATTTAGACAGGCCAGCTGAAGGTTCATCAAAATAAAACAAACAACAAACCAAACAGGTGAAGATTGATAAAGAAAGAAACTCAAAATTGACCTCGAAGTTCTGCACGTAGATGCACAGGTGAGCTCACCTGCACACACACTGCCTCCTGAGTGCTGGGATGTAAGGCTACACCACCACTAGCTGGCCATGATTGAATGGTTTTAAACCCATCTTTTTCCTTTTTCATTATTTGGTTTGAGTAAATGTTGGGGTTTGGTTGTGGTGATATTTCATTTGTGCTCTAATAAATAAAGCTTACTTGGAGATCAGAGGAAAAAGCCAGCCAGGCAATGGTAGTACACGCCTTTAATCCTAGCATTCAGGAGGCAGAGATTCATCAGATCTCTGTGAGTTCAAGGCCACACTGAGAAGAGAGCCAGGCACACACCTTTATTCCCAGCACTAGTTAACCATAGAGGTCTGGAGGTCTGTACAGACAGACAAGCAGTGATAGAGCTGAGCAGAAAGAGGAAGTGATGTAGCTGGGTGGGGAAAGGAAGTGAGATGGAGGGCACAGAAAGGATATAGGAGTGGGTATACAGGAAGTAGCTCTTTGTGGCTGAGGATTTCTAGCGGTAAGAACGTGGCTGGCTTCTTTCTGCTTCCCTGATCTCTCAGTTTTTACCTAAATATCTGGCTCCGGGTTTTTTATTGATAAGACCATTTAGCAATTTGTCTTACATTTGATATTTATTGTTTTGCTTTCTTTTTGTTGTTTATTTGGGGGAGGGTTGAGGCACTAGATACCTGAACCTGAAGTCTTCCCATGCTAGGCTAGCACTCTACCACTGAGCTATATTCCCCCCCCCTTTTTTTTTCACTTTTTATTTTATTTGATTGATTGATTGAGTTTTGTTTTGTTTTTCCCAATACAGGGTTTCTCTGTGTAGTTTTGGTACCTGTCCTGTATCTCACTCTGTAGACCATTCAAAGAGATCTCCCTGGCTCTGCCTCCCAAGTGCTAGGATTAAAGACGTGTGCCACCACCACCACCCCCTCACCCCCCACCCCCCACCCCCGGCCAGTTTTATTTTAAGATAAGTTCCCACTAAGTTGGCCAAGCTGGCCTTGTACTCACTCTGTCTTTGAACCTCAGATCCTCATGTCTCTGATTTTCCTGTGTCTGGGGTTACAGACCTGTACCACCAGGCCTAGCTGAGTAAATTGTAAACATCTTGTTTTTCTAGTCTCCCTATGTTTTCACTTCCCTAAAGCAAGGTGCTTGAACCAGATCCATAGTTCTTAACATTTCTACTACCCTTATCTTAAACACCATGTTTTTGGCTACTAAAAAAAACAAAACAAAACTGTGGGGCAGGGGTGGCTCATGCCTTTAATCCCAGCACCCAGGAGGCAAAGGCAGGCGGATCTCTGTGAATGGTCTACAAAGCGAGTTCCAGGCCAGCCAGGGCTGTTATACAGAGAAACCCTATCTTGAAAAACAAACAAAAAAACCTGTATTGTTTACGAAGAAATTCTGTAGGCAGGAATGGTGGTACTCGGGACTGGAGAGATGGCTCAGAGGTTAAGAGCACTGGCTCTTCTTCCAGAGGTCCTGAGTTCAATTCCCAGCAACCACATGGTGGCTCACAACCATCTATAATGAGATCTGGTACCCTCTTCTGGCTTGCAGGCAGAACATTGTATACATAATTAATAAATAAATCTTTTTTTTTTTTTTGGTTTTTCGAGACAGGGTTTCTCTGTGTAGCTTTGCGCCTTTCCTGGAACTCACTTGGTAGCCCAGGCTGGCCTCGAACTCACAGAGATCCGCCTGGCTCTGCCTCCCGAGTGCTGGGATTAAAGGCTTAAAGGCGTGTGCCACCACCGCCCAGCTAATAAATAAATCTTAAAAAAAAAAAAAAAAAAAAAAAAAAGAATGGTGGTACTCTCCTATAATCTCAGTACTTGGAAGATGAGGCAGGAGGATTAAAGTTTCAAGGCCAGAATTGACTGCACTAGAGAGTTCCAAGCCAGCTGGTCTATATGAGCATCTGTTTCGAAAGAAAAGTAATTAGTCCCTATCTTACTGTTTATCACTCATAGGATTTTACTCAGTGTCAGTAATTTTCTTACTTTCAGAGTCCAGCCGTAGCAAACACAGGCACTATACGGACCCGTTGTTCCTTAAAGCTCCCCCAGAGTGAATGTAGCTGAATAATTAAAGCCAGTGACCCATTTCCTCTGCTCCTATACCTCATCAGCATCCGCGTTCATTTTGTTAAGTCCACTCCCTAGCCAAATCAAGCAGACCACTGGCCTCGTGCATATATGTGGGAAGCTAGCCAACAGCAAAGGGCACTAGAACAGATTAGCACAGTGCCATATTAAGAAAGGAGGAGAGAGTAAGGTGGTGGTGGTGATGCACACTTTAATCCCAGCACTTAGGAGGCAGAGGCAGACGGGTCTCTGTGAGTTCCAGGACAGCCAGGATTGTTACACAGAAAAACCCTGTCTCGGGAAAAAAAATAAAAAGAGAGGAGAAGGATTTGCATAAAGTTAATTAAGCTTGAGTTCCAAAAGTTCCTCATTTGCAAGTGCCCCCTGGGAGAGGTGGGAGCTACTGAGCTGTAGTGTGCTATAGATTGGAGAAGGAAGGAATTTGCAATCAAGTAACATTAGTTACTGCTCAGCCTGCTGCCCCTTGCAGAATGCTCAGTGAATTTTTCTTACAAAGAGGGAGGAGAAGGGAGGGGATAACAGCAGGAGAAGAAGGAAGAACAGCAGCTGAATTATTTTCTAAAAATTACCTGAAGATCGTAGAAAAGGGGGCTGGAGAGGTGTCTCAGCGGTTAGAAGCACTGGCTGCTCTTCCAGAGGACCCAGGTTCCCAGCAACCAGATAATGGCTCACAACTATTTATAGTGGGACCTGATGCCCTCTTCTGTCAGGCAGGCATAATTGCAAATAGAGTACTCATATATACCTAGATACATGTGTTATTTATTATGTGGAGCTGTTTATTGTGTAAGAAAAGTCACGGGGCACAGCACAACAAAACCCACTGTAAGAGTTTATTAGGGGAAGGGAACAGAAGGGAGTGTTTAGACCTATGAGAAATGGTCGTGCAGGGAGAGGAGGGAGGGGTCTGTGACCCGCTTTTTATGGATTCCCTGGCACATGAGCATATGGGTTTATGTAGCTACCCCATGCATGCGCATAGATTAACGTGATCACCAAGCACAAGGATTATGTAGGAGATAAGGCTTCGGGATGACTAAGCATCTTGCCTGGCTACTGGTTTGGTCATGTTGTTGGTTAAATGGCGCACTGCTCGTGGCTGGCCGCTACCTGTGGCGGCCATGCCAACGGAGGAGGGTGCTGGAGGAGGAATCACAGGCCATGGTTACCTTTTTAGAGCTTTATTGGGGGTGGGGGGAGAGAGAGAGGGAGAGAAGAAGACAGATGGAAGGAAGGAGCGGAAAGGAAAGAGGTGTAGATGTAACCGACTGTCTTATTAAATAAGAAACACAGAACCGGGGCTGGAGAGATGGCTCAGAGGTTAAGGGCACTGACTGCTCTTCCAAAGGTCCTGAGTTCAATTCCCAGCAACCACATGGTGGCTCACAACCATCTGTAATGAGATCTGGTGCCCTCTTCTGGCCTTCAGTCATATATGCTGTATATGTAATAAATGAATCTTTTAAAAAAAAAAAAAAAAGAAAAAGAAAAGAAACACAGAACCAATGCAAAGAAGAAAGCCAAGAGATCAGAGCTAAGAGCCTTACCTGCCTGCTGCAGCTATCCTCTTCAGCCAAGCGACCTCTCCAAAAGAGAGCTACTTCCTGTCTGTCTGTCTTTATATAGTCTTTCTGTTTTGCCTTCTCATTGGTTGTAAACCCAACCACGTGACTGCCTTGTCACTGCCTGTCTATACAGACCTCCAGACACACATTGGAGCGTGTGTCTCCAATGCTGGCTGTATCCTTGAACACACAGAGATCTACCTAGCTCTGCCTACCAAGTGCTGGGATTAAAGGCGTGCGCCATGAACGCCCAGCTCTGCTATGGCTTGCTATTAGCTCTGACCCCCAGGCAACTTTATTTATTAACATACGAATAAAATTACATTTCAGTACAAATAAAATATCACCATAGAGAGGGATGCACAGAGGGCCCACCTGCTTTTTTGGCTGGGACACCATCGCAGGCTGATGACGTAATTAAGGACAAAATCCTTACACATGTAGCTAGGGGAGTGGCAGGAATTCTAACAAAATGTCTTAAACAAAAAAGATATGAGCATGCATTGCACATATTACAACAACAACACATCTGAGCAAAGTCAGGTGTTGTGGTTCACACCCATAATCCTAGCACAGAGGAGTCCAAGGTAGGAGAATGGTTTTGAGTTTGAAGCCAGCCTGGACTACACAATGAGTTTCAGGCCATACTATGCTGCAGAGTAAGACCTGCCTTTTTGTTTGTTTGTTTTTCGAGACAGGGTTTCTCTGTGTAACAGTCCTGGAACTTGCTTTGTAAACCAGGCTAGCCTTGGACTTAAAGAGATCTTCCTGCCTCTGCCTCCCAAGTGCTGAGATTAAAGGCATACACTACCCTTGCCCAGCAAGACTCTGTCTTAAAAAAAAATGGTGAGGGTCTGGAGAGATGGCCCAGGGGGTAAGACACTTGCCGCTCTTACAGAGCTCTTAGTTTTGGTTTCCTGCAGTCACATAGTATCTCACAAAACTCCAGTAGCTCTAGTTTTAGGAGGTCTGATGACTGCTTCTAATCACTGCAGGCACCAAGTATGCACATAGTGTACAAATACATACATACAGGCAAAATCACGTACACATATAAAATATATCATTTTTTCTTGTGTTATTTTTTTTCTCTATGTAGCCCTGGCTGTCCTAGAACTCATTCTATATACCAGTGTTGTGCCCAGATCTCGACCCCCAGAGAGACCACTGAAGACCAGCATGCCAGAATGCAAAAGCAAGGTTTAATTCAGGATATCCAATACAAGCCTAGGCAGGGACTTTGTCCAACAGATCCAATGAAGTGGAGGCTGGAGGAAGTGCCCACCTCTTGCAAGCTCAGTTTTTAAAGACACAAACCACAAGGTTACATCACTTAGGGGTGCTAGTATGGGTACAATTCTGATTGGCTCGCTTCTAGGGGCTTTCTAGAAATCATGGCTTAATCATACTTCTAAGGGAGTGGTTACCCGCCACCATTTCTCACTGGCTGCCCTCAGGTGGGGACATTTCTGTGGTCAGTTACCCTGGAAACCAGGGAGAGGACATTCCATAGTCCAGCAGTCATTACCTCGTGACTACCTTGTGACTCTGTACTTTTACACTTCCTGGTTTCTGGAATCTGAACTGACTGGTTTTATTAACTCATGGCTTGTACCTAAAAGGAGAAATCTCAGGCCTTAGTTTTAGGGTGAAAGCATTTTGGTCTTATTTCTAAGATGGCTCATTTTGGTCTCAAACCAGGCTGGCCTCAAACTCAGAGATCTGTCTGCCTCCTAAGTGCTGGGATTCAAGGTGTGTGCCACTATGCCAGCCTAAAACTTTTTTTTTTTTTTTTTTCCAGACAGGGTTTCTCTGTGTAGTTTTTGGTGCCTGTCCTGGAACTCACTCTGTAGACTAGGCTGGCCTCAAACCCACAGAGATCCGCCTGGCTCTGCCTCCGGAGTGCTGGGATTAAAGGTGTGTGCCACCACCACCTGATGTAAATATATCTTTTAAAAATAAATAAACAGGGGGCTGGAGAGATGGCTCAGAGGTTAAGAACACTGGCTGTTCTTCCAGAGGTCCTGAGTTCAATTCCCAGCAACCACATTGTGGCTCACAACCATCTGTAATGAGATCTAGCTCCCTCTTCTGGCCTGTAGGGATACATGCAAACAGAACACTGTATACATAATAAAAAAATAAATCTTTAAAAAATTAATAAACAAATAAATAAATAAATAAACAGGGGACTGGAGAGATGGCTCAGAGGTTAAGAGCACTGGCTACTCTTCAGAGATCCTGAGTTCAATTCCCAGCAACCACATGGTGGCTCACAACCATCTATAATTTCATCTGGTGCCCTCTTCTGGCCTGCAGGCAAACATGCAGGCAGATCACTGTATACATAATAAATAAGTCTTAAAAAAAAAAAAAAAAAGAATACAATCTGTTCTTCCAGAGGTCCTGAGTTTAATTCCCAGCAACCACATGGTGACTCACAACCATTTATAACGAGATCTGATGCCCTCTTCTGCATCAGGCAGGCATGCAGATAGAATGCTGTATATATAATAAATAAATAAATCTAAAAAAATTTAATAAAATAAAGAAGCCGGGCAGTGGTAATGCAGGCCTTTAATCCCAGCACTTGGGAGGAGGCAGAGACAGGCAGATCTCTGAGTTTGAAGCCAGCCTGGTCTACAGAGTGAATTCCAGGATAGGCTCCAAAAGCTACACAGAGAAACTCTGTCTTGAAAAACAAAACAAAAAATTAAATTTAAAAAGTAAATAAATAAATGAAAATAAAATCAAACAAACAATGAAGGCTGGAGAGATGGCTCAGCAGTTAAAGGTGCTTGTCACCAAGCAAGACAACCTGAGTTCGCTCCTTGGAACCCACTGGTGGAAAGAGATAAACAGTTGTGGAAAGTTGTCCCTGTCCTTCACAAGTGGAAGGCTGAGATGTGATGACTTACTCAAGTTCAAGGCCAGCCTAGGCTGTATAGTGAGTTTCTGGGTTATCTTGGGCTTCAGAATGAGGCTTTGTCTTAATACATATACTTTATTGCAGTCCTAATTTAGGGGTTTGTTGTTGTTTGTGAAGGGCCTCCAGAACTACCTTCTATCCCTTCCCAGCAAAGTCAAGAGGTAGAGCCCTGGCATAGTCTCCTGTCACAGAGAAGAAATCATTCTTGCGTTTTCCATGCTTGACCAGCATATCTTGGCAAGCACGCTCTAGACGTGTAACAAAATAGACAAACAGAACTGATCATTTCTATGGAGTTTCAGATAATTGCAGTTTTCTTTTTGGGGACACTGTCTATCTGAGTGATCAACCATTCAAATAATCCCTCAAAGCTAATTTCTCTTCCCCACTCATACAAGGGTTTCATGTAGTCTGGGCTATCTTTTTTTTTAATATTTTTATTTTATAATTAATTTAATTTTACATATCAGCCACAGATTCCCCTGTCCTTCATCCTCCCACCCCCTAGCCTGCCCCCCAATCCAACCCCCATTCCCACCTCCTCCAAGGCAAGGTCTCCCCTGGGGAGTCAGCCCAGCCTGGGTAGATTCAGTTGAGGTAGGTCCAGTCCCCTCCTCCCTACACCAAGGCTGAGCAGTGTCTCAGCATAGGCTGGGCTATCTTCAAATTCAATATCAGGCAAGGATAACCCAGAAGTACTGATCCTTTTACCTCTTCCCCCAAAGAGATGGGATTACAGACATATGCCACTATACTGACTTATGAGATTCTGGGGATTGAACTGAAGGCCTCATGAACGTTAGGCAAGCACTCTACCAACTGACCTGTATCCCTAGCCCAAAGCTAATTTCTTTTTTATTTTGACCACCGCCTTCAAATCTTCCTCCCAACAGTCTTTGCCATTCCTTCAGGTACATTTCAACTGTGAGTTGCCAATTTGCCATGCCTATAGTCACATTGAAAATACAGATTCGTGGACTGTGTACCCAGAAGTTAGATTCAATAGTCTGGGAAGAAATTCAGATGTCCACATTTTTATTTTAATTTTCCTAGTGCTGGGATGAAACCTAGAGCCTCTTTCATGCTACAATAGTACTCTGTCACTGAGTTATATCACTAGCACCATGGAGGCCACATTTTTTTTTTAGAGTTCTTGGCAACTTAGACTGTAGGCTGCTGCCTTTTCTTGTTGTTAGGATTACTACAAACAAGACTGAATCTAGCTAATTTTAGCTCAAGACTGAAGCAAGATAAAAAAAAATACAGAAGAGTAGCTGGAGAGTTGGCTCAAAAGTTAAGAGCACTGGCATTCTTCCAGAGGATCCAGGTTCAATTCTCAAAACACACATGGTAGCTCACTACCCTCTGTAATTCTAATTCTAAGGAATCCAACACCCTCTTCTGGTCTTCCTGGATGCCAGGCAAGCATGTGATGCATATACATGCATGCAGGCAAGACAACTTTATACATAAAAACAAATTATTATTTTTATTTGCTTGTTTTTGCTTTTTTGAGACAGGGTTTCTCTATGTAATGGTCCTGGCTCCCCTGGAACTCACTCTGTAGACCAGGCTGGCCTCAAACTTACTGTGATCCACCTGCCTTTGCCTCCCAAGTGCTGGGATTAAAGGCATGTGCCACCACTGCCAGGCTATTCTTTTTTAAAAAATAATTATTTTTGGAGACAAGGTCTCTCTACATAGCCCTGCCTGTCCTGGAACTCCTATGTAGACCAGGCTGGACTCAAACTCACAGAGATCCACCTGTCTCTGCCTCCTCAGTGCTGGGATTATAGGCAAGTGCTACCATGCCTGACTTTTAAAAAGAGAATATTAAAATAAGCTCATCAGTTGAGCACTTATTGCTCTTTTTTTAAAATATTTTAATTAATTTCATGTGCATTGGTGTTTTGCCTGCACTGGAGTTACGGACAGTTGTAAGCTGCCATGTGGGTGCTGGGAATTGAACCCTGGTCCTCTGGAAGAACAATCAGTGCTCTTAACCACTGAGCCATCTCTCCAGCCCCTTGAGACAGACTTTTTTTTTTTTTTTTTTTAGATTTACTTATTTACTTCTTATGCTTCTGCCTGCATGTATGCCTGCATCAGGAGATAGTGCCAGATCTTATTATAGATGGTTGTGAGCCACCGTGTGGTTGCTGGGAATTGAACTCAGGACCTCTGGAAGAGCAGCCAGTGCTCTTAACCTCTGAGCCATCTTTCCAGCTCCTCACTTATTGCTCTTGCAGAGAACCCAGGCTTGGTTCCCAGCACCCATATGGAGGCTCACAACTGTTATAACTTCAGTTCCAGAGTATCTGGTGCCCTCTTCTGGCCCTTGTGGGCACCAGATACACATGTGGTACACATATATACATACAGGGAAATCACTCAATACACATTAAAAAATAATGATAATAAAATAAAAATAAACTGGGAAGTGGTGGTGCATGGCTTTAATCTCAGCACTCAGACGCGTAGTCAGGCAGATCTTTGTGAGTTCAAGGCCAGCCTGGTCTTTAGAATGAGTTCCATGTCAGCTAGGGCTACACAGAGAAACCTTGTCTTGAAAACCCAAAAATAAATTAATTAATTAAATAAAAATAAATAAATTGCTGTAGTTTGAATAAGAATGCCCCCCCATAGACTCATGTGTTTGAATGCTTGACCCATAGGTAGTAGCATTATTATGAGGTATGGCCTTGTTGGAGAAAGTGGTCACTGGGAGGTACACTTTGAGGTCTCATATGCTCAAGCTATACCCATTGTGGCTCACAGTCTCCTTCTGCTGCCTGTGGATCAAGATGTAGCACTCTCAGATCCTTTTCCAGCATCACGTCTGCCTGCATGATGCCATAATTCTCGCCATGATGATAATGGATAAATAAACCTCAGAAACTGTAAGCCAGCGCCAATTAAATGTTTTCCTTGGGCCGGGCGGTGGTGGCGCACGCCTTTATTCCCAGCACTCAGGAGGCAGAGCCAGGAGGATCTCTGTGAGTTCAAGGCCAGCCTGGACTACCAAGTGAGTTCCAGGAAAGGCGCAAAGCTACACAGAGAAACCCTGTCTCGAAAAACAAAAAAAAAAAAAAAAAAACCAAAAAAAAAACAAAACAAAACTTTTCCTTTATAAGAGTTGCTGTGGAGCTGGAGAGGTAGCTTAGAGGTTAAGAGCACTGGCTACTCTTCCAGAGGTCTTGAGCACAATTCCCAGCCAGGTGGTGGTGGCACACACCTTTAATCCCAGCATTTAGAAGGCAGAGCCAGGGAGATCTTTGTGAGTTTGAGGCCAACCTGGTCTACAGAATGAATTCCAGGACAGTTGAGGCTACAGAGAGAAACCTTCTCTTGAAAAAACAGAAACAAAACAAAACCCAAATGAGTTGCTATGGTCATGGTGTCTCTTTAGAGCAATAAAACCCTAAGACATAAATGAAGATATAATTTTAAAGAAGAAAAATAGGTTAAAATAACAGTGAACCATGCTTAAAATGGAAACATGTTCAACCTCTGCATTTAATTTTACTCCTTTCTCACCTGCAAACCTATACTTTTTCAATATTTTTACACACAAGCTTATGAACCATGATTATACTCAAAACAGATCCATTGGAAATAGAAGTGCCTCATTAGTTAAGAACACTGGCTGCTTTTGCAGAGGACCTGTGTTCAATTCTCAGCACCCACATAGTGGCTCACAGTCATCTATTATCCCAGTTCTAGGGGATCCGATGACCTCCTCTGACCTCCAGGCACACATACGGTGCACAGACATACATGTACTCATACTTATACATGATATTAAAACAAAAATATATGCCTTGACTTCATGTGACCCACGTGTGGAAAGAATTCCTTCAATTTTGTTCAATTTATTTTTTCACTTTCTTATCCTATAAACCTGTATTTACAGGGGCTGGAGAGATATCTCAGATATTAAGAGCACTCGCTGCTGTTCCAAAGGACCTTAGTTCAGTCCCCAGCAACTGTACTGGACAACTCACAGCCACCTGTAACTCCAGCTCTAGGGCACCTGACATCACCTTCTGGCCTTTGTGAACACTTGCCAGAGCACACAAACATACACATACACACACACACATACATATACACACACATGTTAGGATTCTGCCCCCACTCCAGCTGCATGACTGCACATGCCCAGTTCAGGAGTTAAGCAAGGGGTCTTGCATCTTACGTCATCAATGTCCACTGGTGATTATGTGCATGCGGCGTGGTGGTGCAATGGCAATCAGCGCATGCGTGGTGTGGCTTCGTAAGCGCCAATTATTATCATTCTTAACAACACATACACACAAACTACACATATAATGTACCTCTTAACCTACTTCATAATCTCAATTAGAATTGAAATGTTAAGCCGGGCGGTGGTGGCGCACGCCTTTAATCCCAGCACTCGGGAGGCAGAGCCAGGCGGATCTCTGTGAGTTCGAGGCCAGCCTGGGCTACCAAGTGAGTTCCAGGAAAAGGCGCAAAGCTACACAGAGAAACCCTGTCTCGGAAAAAAAAAAAAAGAATTGAAGTGTTAGATATATTGGCAAATGCCACTACAATAGAGACAGGAGAATCAGGAGTTCAAGGCCATACTAAATTATATGTCCTTTAAAAGATCTTTAAAGGGGGCTGGAGAAATGGCCTGCTGGGGGATGTCTTTCAGTACTCTATGAATATATGTTGTTCCCATTTGTTAATAATAAGCCGTTTGGCCTATGGCAAGGCAGCTTAGAGACAGGCTGGAAATCCAGGAGAGAGACAGGAAAGAGAAAGGCAGAGTCTAGAGACACTGAAGGAGGAGCAAGATGCCAGCAGACCGGTAACGCCACAGCCGTGTGGCAAAATATAGATTAATAGAAATGGGTTGATTTAAGATGAAAGAGCTAGCTAGCAAGAAGCCTGCCATATGCCGTATGATTTATAAATAATATTAAGCCTCTAAGCAATTTTTTTTTCTGAGATAGGGTTTCTCTGTGTTGTTTTCGTGCCTGTCCTGGAACTCACTCTGCAGACCAGGCTGGCCTCGAACTCACAGAGATCCACCTGCCTCTGCCTCCCGAGATTAAAGGCATGTGACACCACCAACGGGCTTGAGTGATTATTTTATAAGTAGCTGAAGGAACTGAGTGGTACTGAAGAAACTTACCACTACAATTGCTTAGAGGTTAAATGTATTGTCTGTTCTTCTAGAGGTCCTGAGTTCAATTCGCAGCAACCACATGGTGGCTCACAACCATCTATAAGGAGATCTGGTGCCCTTTTCTGGTGTGCAGGCATACATGCAGGCAGAATACTGTATATATAATAAATAAATAAATCTTTAAAAAGAAATATTAAAAAAAAAACTTTAAAAACAAAATCCAAAAAGGATTCCAAGGGAATCTGGGAGGTGTGGTGACTCATTATAAACCTAAGACTCAGGAGACTGAGACAAAAGTATTGTCACAAGTTTGATGCCGCCCTAGGCTATACAGTGAGTCCCAGCGGTTAAGAGCACTCATTGTTCCCAGCACTCTCATGGTGGCCCACAACCACCCATTAACTCCGGTTCCGTGGGTTCTGACACCTTCTTCTAACTTCCTTGGCCCCCAAGCACACCTTGTGCACATACATAGACATAGGCAAATATTCATACACATTAAATAAATAAATCTCAATATGTATAATTTCAAAGGGAGGGGCTGCAGCTGTAACTCAGTTGAATTTAAAAAAAAAAGAACAAAGGACATGACTGCTCCTAGGTATGGTGGAAGAGAAAGTTTATTGTAGATAAAAAGGAGAGCATAGTCTGAGAGAGTCCAGAGCAAAGAAGACCAGACTCAGATGGGCGGCGTGTGAGGTGTGGGGAGAGGGGAGAGCCAGACCAAGAAGCTAGGAAGGTAAAGGGTAGTCAAAAAGACCAGGTAACCAAAATGGCTGGATTATATAAGAAAGGGAAGTTGAAGGAAGGGCACTGGAGACCTTTAGGGTAGGGGGCGGGTGTGCCAGCCTGGAGCACCCTGTATCAGGAAGGGACTGAGGGATGGAGGGTGATTCTGGTGGCCAGCAACCGCTTAGATATGCTAATGGACACCTCAGTTACCCATTTGTCCTAGGTTGGAGACCTAGCATCAGAGGGACAGAATTTACCTAGCACTAGGGAAAGCCTATATTCAAACTAAGTAATGTCAAAAAATGTTTGTTTCTATTCATAAGACATCTTTGTTGTTTCTTTGCTTTTTTTTTTTTTTTTTTTTTTAAGAAACTGGGTATAAGCCAATTCTTTGAAAGGATGGGAAACAGCCCAAAATAATTCAGTAAAACATCCCCCCAAAAGATTGGGTTTTGAGCCGCAGGCAGATCTCTGTGAGTTCAAGGACAGCCTGGTCTACAGAGTGAGTTCCAGGACAGCCTCCAAAAGCTAAACAGAGAAACCCTGTCTCGAAAAAAACCAAAAAAAAAAAAAGATTGGGTTTTAAGCTTCTCTGGGATCAAAGATTACAGATTTGTGAAGCTGTGGTATTTTTATTTAAGGGAAGAGGAAGGAAAGGCCATTTGCTCCCGGTGGGCAAGGAGGCAGGGACAAGGCAGAGGAGCGTGGAAACCGTGACCCAAAGAGGTGGGTGACGTGCCCGCCTTCAGTCCAGTTTTACAAACACGCTGCCCAGAGTTTTAGGTCAGCAGCCGCTGGAGGCGTCTCTGATGTTGTCGGCATCTGTTCTCACCAAACCTCGGCGGCCCACTGTGCAAAGCAGCCCGAGCAGGCAGATCCTCCCTCCGGCTCGCTCTGATCGTCCCTCCTCGGGGCGCTGAGCAGGCAGCCGGCACGCGGCTCGCTCTGAATTCAGCACCGGGAAGAAGGCTTGGGGGAGGGGCGGAAGGTGGAGTAAGGGACCGCAAACGGGGCCTCTGGCCTTCGGGAATCCTCTGCGGCAAATCCACCCGGTCTCCTTACCTCCGTCCTCTACCCTCTGCCCTCTCAGACTTGTGTTTGCTTAGAAGCCCAACTCTCTCTTCTAGCACGGCCCCTCCCTGTTGGTCGCCATGAATCCTGAGGACGGTGGGCAGCCTGGGTCTATGGGAGGGATTCGCGAAGATGCTCCTGGGAGGAAGGAGATGCAGTTAACTGGGGCCTTGAGTGTGTGGGGTTTGGGAAGAAATGCCGCTGCCCAAGGTCACTTGTGTGAGAAATGTGCCTGGAACAATCCCAAAGAGTCCGTCATCCATTATGCTGGAGTAACAGAGAAGCTGAATGTAAGCCCAGTAGTATCACGTTTAAATCTTCTTCATCTAATGTAGCCTTTGCTTTGAACACAGGCAAACAACATGATTTACATTTACCCCGTGTCTTAGTGCATGAGCATTTTCCAGATGGAGGAAACAGACTGCGGATCTGTCTTCTTATTTCTTCATTGGTTTGAGCTCCTAAAGCAGGGAGATGTTGCATTTAGAACTCATTTACTGAGTACCTAAAATTCCCCAGGGCTGAGGCCACATCCTTTCTTCTATTACAAGGTGTAGCCTTCACAGTAACGCTGTGAGGGAGCTCCTGTCACCTCCGTTTTCAGGTGAGGAAACAAACTGTGAGAAGAAACTATAGTCAAGCCCGGTGGCTGCAGGCCTATAATTACAGTTCCTTGGGAAGATTGTAAGTTCAAGACTCACTTGTGCTACATGGTGAGTTCAAGCCCACCAAGACAAAAGGTGAGCCCCTCTCAAGAAGTAAAAAGAATGGGGTTGGGGATTTATCTCAGTGGTAGAGCACTTGCCTAGCAAGCTCAAGGCCCTGGGTTTGATCTTCAGCTCCAAAAAAAAAAAAAAAAAAAAAAGGAAGTCTGGAACACAGCTTAGCACTTCCCTACATGGATGAGGCTCTAGGTTCAGTCTCCAGTGTTGGAAAAAGTAGTCAGGCCAGAGACCTGGCTCATTAGTTAAGATCATGTTATTTGCTCTTTTTAATGAGTCCCAGCACCCATGTCAAGCAGCAGAATAATTACCTGAAACTTCATCTCCTCAGGCACCCACACTCACATGCAAATACACGCGCGCGCACACACACACACACACACACACACACACACACACACGATTTAAAAGACAAAGCCGAGCAGTAGTGTTGTATTCCTTTAATCCTAGCACTTGGGAGGCAGAGACAGGCAGACCTTTGTGAGTTCGAGGCCAGCCTGTGCTACAGAGTGAGTTCCAGGACAGCCAGGACTCTGTCTCAGAAAAAAAAAAAACCTAAAAAAACAAAACCATAACTTAGGGTTTGAATTTCTTTTCTTTCTTTCTTTTTTTTCTTTCGTCTTTTGAGACAGTTTCTTTGTGTAGGCTTGGCTATCCTGAAACTTACTTTGTAAACCAGGCTAGAAGGAGGCAGATGCCTGAGATCAAGGCTAGCCTGGTCTACAGCATGAGTTCCAGGACAGCCAGGACTACACAGAGAAACCCTGTCTCAAAAAAAGAAAAGAAATTGAAAACTAACAACACACAAGCCAATTTTTTTCACCAGTTATGCTTGGCCACACCCAAGTCAAATAAACCACAGCTGATTTTTATTTTCAGTTCCAAGGGTTGAATTGGGGTCCTCACCCCTACTAGGCAAAGGCTCTGCCATGGAGCTACACCCTCAGTCCACCTGAAATGATGATCTACACAATGTATGAAGAAAAAGCCCGACTGAATATAATTTGTTCTGTGAGGCTGGATAATTCAGCATTTAAAGGCCTAAATACATACAGAGCTGGGCATCATGGCACATATCTATAATCCCCATACTTAGGACGTGGAGGCAGGAAGATCAGGGATTCAAGACAAACCTCAGTTCCACAGTGAGTTCAAGGCTATCCCGAGCTACATGAGATCCTCTCTCAAAGAAATAACAAATAAGTAGACAGGCATGGTGGTATACACCTTGAATTCCAGCTCTTGGAGGCAGGATCTCTGGGTGTTCGAATCCAGCCAGATCTATATAGAGAGACCTTGTCTCAATAAATAGTAATGATAACAATAATGGCTAGCTGAGGATGGTGGCTTACTTCTTTTTTTTTTTTAATAAAAAAATTTTTTGGTTTTTTTTTGAGACAGGGTTTCTCTGTGTAACAGTCCTAGCTGTCCTGGAAATAGCTCTGTAGACCAGGCTGGCCTTGGAACTCACAGAGATCCACCTGCTTCTGCCTCCTGAGTGCTGGGATTAAAGGCATGTGCCACCACCACTTGGCTTTAATTCTTTTTTTAAGGTGACTAGTCATCCTGAAGAACAATACCTAAGGTTGACCTCTGACCTCCACACCTACATATATGCACTTCTACATAAACACTCAAATGCACATGTAGACTTTCACAGGCACACACAAAGAAAGGGAGTGAGGGTGGGAGAGAGAAATTCAGAACACTGGAGAAAAACAAGAAAACAGAAAGAAATCTCCTCATCTTTGTAACTCAATGAACAGTGGCTAATCTCAATGATGCATTTGTACAAACTAGAAAAACTGGCCTATCTGCAAGATACTAATGGGCTATTAGCCAGAAAGTTGTCTTAAGAGGGAATATCACGGGGCTGGAGAGATGGCTCAAAGGTTAAGAGCACTGACTGCTCTCTCAGAGGTCCTGAGTTCAATCCCCAGCACCCACATGGTGGCTCACAACCATCTGTAATGAGATCTGGTGCCCTCTTCTGGCCTGCAGTCATACACGCTGTATACATAATAAATAAATAAATTTTTTTTAAAAAGTAGGGAATATCACTTAAAACAGTATTGTCAGCTGGGCGGTGGTGGTACATGCCTTTAATCCCAGCACTTTGAAGGCAGAGCCAGGCAGATATCTGTGAGTTTGAGGTCAGCTTGGTCTACAGAGCAAGATCCAGGAATAGGCTCCAAAGCTACACAGTGAAACCCTGTCTCGGAAAAAACAAACAAACAAAACAAAACAAACAGTATTGTCCTCAGCAAAACAAAAAATGTAGTCACCTTGTCTCCGGAGGACAACATGGGATATTTTTCAAATTATTTATTTGTATTTTATGTACATTGGTGTTTTGGTGTTTTGCATAAATGTCTGTGTGAGGGTGTTGGATCCCCTGGAACAGGAGTTGCAGACAGTTGTGAGCTGCTGTGTGGGTGCTGGAATTGAACCCGGGTCTTTTGAAGAGCAGCCATTGCCTTAACCGCTGAGCCATCTCTCCAGCCCTGAGGGATATTTTCAATTCCAAGGCTATTATTTAATCATGCTAAGATGACAAATGTGTACATGACATTTGTCCGGGATTTAGAATTATGCCACAGTGCCAGTGAGGTGGCTCCGGTTGTAAAGCTACTTGCTGCCCAATAATGCAAGCCTTCTAACCCGAAGCAGGACCCCAGAACCCACATAAAAATCGAAGCAGAGAACCAGTTCCACAAAGCTGACTCCAAAGAGCTGTCCTCTGACCTCCATACACATTCCATGGCATAAGCACCACACACACTCATAATAAATAAGTTATTATTATTATTAGTTTTTTGAGACAGGGTTTCTCTGTATATCCCTGACTGTCCTGGAACTCAATCTGTAGACCAGGCTGGCCTCAAACTCAGAGATCCACCTGCCTCTGTCTCCTGAGTGCTGGAATCAAAGGCTTGTGCCACCATGCCTAGCTTCTAATATTTTCTTATGGCAAAAATTCATATATACAGGATCTGCTTTTGAACTATCATCTTCCATCTTGGTAATGTTATATACTGTAGCTTCCTTATTTTTTTCTTCTTATCATCTTTAAGTGATTTTAAGTGGTAAATTTAGGAGCAGTTGAGGATGATAAACACTTTTTTTTTCTTTTTTTTGAGATAGGTTTTCTCTGTGTAGCCCTGGCTCCTGGAACTTGCTCTGTAGACCAGGCTGGCCTAAAACTCAAAGATCCACCTGCCTCTGCCTCCCAAAGTTGCTGGGATTAAAGATGTGCACCACCACCACCCAGCTTGATAAATGCTTTTGAGATGAAAGTAACTACAGCAAATTCTAGGAAGACATTTAAGTCACTTTGGGGGGTAAGAGGTGTTGGAATTTAAACCACTCATTGTGATCACTCCAAGCTAATACTAAAGGAAAACCTTTTGTCTCCCTCCCCACACCCCATAGAACTCTCTGGATGGTACAGAAATAATTAGATATAATGAAAACATAGCATGTTGTCCCTAAATAGATGAAAGCAGTGAGACAAAGCTGTTAATCCAATGTTTCTATTATTTAGGGAGGCGATCTAGACACTGATTAGATCTGGGAATTTGACTCAAGTACTGAAATCACCCCTTCAGAAAGGTTAACTTGCTTGGAGTCTCGATAACAAGGGGGTAATAATGGAGTATGCACAGGAGCTGTTTGCCAAGGTGACAGAGGACGTGACGCGGCCACTGAGACACCTAGTGGTGAGGATCTTTACTGCAACATTACAGTTCGCCAGTCGGGCCCCAGGTGGATTCACTTCCTGACAGGTACCAGAACAAGGAATGGTGAATTTGGAAGCTTAGGTGCCCTCTTTCTTTGCCCCCAATCTGTCCCCAAACCAAGTAGTTTCAGGTCTCTGTTGGGTTGGGTGAATGAAATGCCAGAGACATATGCCAATATAGCCAAAAAAGAATGGCCTGAGGAAAGTTGAGAGAACTACAAAGTTGAATTAACATGCAATGACCAATGCTGTGTTTTCACAAGCCCTCAGGGTTCAGTTGAAGATGCAGATTTAGTTAACTAATATTCATCAGGAAGCAAAATTGTGTTTCATCCAGCATATTATCTCCATCTCCTGCCCTTCTAGGCCTCATAAAAACTCAAACCAGAGGATAATTATAACTTTCATGTGTTGTAATTATAGTGTTTGAATGGTCAGATCACCTGCATTCAGAGTGCTACAAGGTGAAAATTGTTCTTTTTTTTTTTTTCTTTTTTTCAAGACAGGGTTTCTCCGTGTAGCTTTGCGCCTTTCCTGGAACTCACTTGGTAGCCCAGGCTGGCCTCGAACTCACAGAGATCCGCCTGGCTCTGCCTCCCGAGTGCTGGGAATAAAGGCGTGCGCCACCACCACCCGGCGAAAATTGTTCTTAATGCCGCTCAAGCACAATAATTCACTACTACAGAGCTAGTTCCAGGACAGTCAATGCTACACAAAGAAACCCTGTTTCAAAAACAAAACAAACCAATCAAACAAACAAAAAAAAACAAAATTGAGCCCAAGCAATAACTCAGAGGGGGTGGGTCCTTGTCATGAAGCCTGATCACCTGAGGTCAGTTTCGCTAGAACCCATGTGGTAGAAGAAGAGTGAGAACTGATTCCCACAAATTGTCCCCTGACCTCCATAAGCATTCTGTGGCATGCACACACATACACACAACTACACAAAAGAATTCAATGAACACACAAGGAACACAAAACCACCAGGAGGAAGCTTGATCACTGCGCTCATGGTTACATACAGTTTAGCACTGTTTCTAAACTGTTAATGTGAGTGACTGTTAGAACTACACACAGGTTGGCCACATGCCTGTAATCCCAGCACTTGGAAGGTAAAGGCAAGAGGCTGGTGGCTACAACCCACTGTATCCACTCTTAATTTGGTGCTGCAGGTTTGTGTACAATGTTTGGAACATCTGGAGGAATGTGACCACATCAGGAGGAGGAGGGAGGAGGAAAATCTTGAGTGTCTCAAGGAGAGGGGGTCATCTGACTGAGTGCAGGACAAACCCATGAACCATTAGGGCGTCTTCATGGTCCATGACCATGACCATGCTGATGATGCGGCTGTCCTTATAGGCTAGTGGTCCTATGTTGTAATGCTGTGCCAGGCTTTCTGGAACACAAGGCTAGACAATGTCCCCTCCCCCCAGCCCCCCAACCCCCCCCCCCCCCCCGACCCCGAGACAGGGTTTCTCTCTGTGTAGCTTTGGTGCCTGTCCTGGAACTCACTTTATAGACCAGGCTGACCTCGAATTCACAGAGATCCGCCTGGCTCTGCCTCTTGAGTGCTGGGATTAAAGGCATGCGCCACCACCGCCCGGCTAGACAATGCTTCTAAGATGTCAGCATATCACTGCTTTTCTTCTCTCATAAGGGAGGACTTATTAACAGAAATGTACCAATATCCAGTAGCTGGTAGTAATGTTGAATGAAGATGGGTCTAGTCTGCCTTCCAATTGCTTTATCTCTCATTCTGCAGGGTCATGCAGCCTTGCTGAGACCTAAGTGGCTGGTACAATCTAATCTGAATAGTTTTGAATCAGTAGAATAAAGATTTTTGAGACAGAATCAAAAAGTTTAAATCCCCAGGTGGTAACCACCGCCACCAATGCTGATGTAATAAATCAGATCAGGCCAAATTAGTGAATCCATGTTTAATCTGGGCAGATCATTCCTGGGTGGTCCCAGTGGAAGAGGAGAAGCCATGAAGGGGTACCTCGAGGGGAAGTCTTGTGCCAGAACTTAAATACCCTCTGGGGGTGGTCTTGAGCATCTCTGGGGGAGGAGCCATGTTTGGAGGGCTTTCTGAGATCAGGCAGGGTTTGGGGAAAGAGAGAACGGGAAGATGGATTGAGGTGGATCTTCCACCAGAACATTCCAGACTCTTTGGGCATATGGATGCAGGGGGCTGAGGTGTAACTTCCACCAGAACAAGAATCTCACATAGCCCAGTTTGTTCTTGAGTACATTATGTACTAAGACTGTCCTTAAAGTTTAGCTCTTGCTGGGCGGTGGTGGCGCACGCCTTTAATCCCAGCACTCAGGAGGCAGATCCAGGAGGATCTCTGTGAGTTCAAGGCCAGCCTGGTCTACAGAGTGAGATCCAGGACAGGCACCAAAACTACACGGAGAAACCCTGTCTTGAAAAACCAAAAAAACAAACAAACAAAAATATTCAGCTCTTCCTTCATTCACTTTCATACCTGGGAACACAGGTATGTGCCACCATGCTAATTTTTATAGTGTTGGGGATGTAACCACAAATGTTAGATGAGCACACGGAGCCATATTCCCAGCCCCAAATAAAGATTTTTTTTTTTGTCTTCCCCCTAAAAAGATTTAAAAATGATTATCTTCATGCTGGGCATGGTGGCATATGCCACCTTGACACTCTTTTAGGAAAAGTCTTGTTATATAGTCCTGGCTGGCCTTGAACCTGCAGTGATTCTCCTCAAGTTACTAGGTGTTGGAATTATAGGCATGAGCCGCCATTCCAGCTTATTCCTTCAATTTGCTGTTCAATACTAAGACAAACATTCTTCTCAGTATTACAAACTTCCTGTGATACGCTGCTTACACTTTTCAGACTCAACACCTTTTGTCTTCCAGGCTATAACACTTGAGTGACTTTAGAGATCCATGTGTTTTGTGTTTCCTTGTTTTGAGACAGGGTCTCTCTTTGTATCTCTGGCTGGCCTGGCCAGTTGTCCTCTGATCTCCAGGCGCGCGCACACGCGCGCGCACGCGCACACACACACACACACACACACACACGCACACACACACGCACACGCACACGCACACGCACACATGCTGTAAAAGGTCAAAAAACAAAACAAAGCAGAATTTAATGTGATAACTTATGGATCTGTGAGAGAAAGGGAATTGTTGGAGTCATTTTATCAGGTTAGTGTGGACAAGAAATCAAGGATTTTATGTTTGTAGGCAGTGATAATATCTAAACCAGATGAAACAAATTCTGAATATAAGAATTCAAAGCCAGGTGTGGTGGCACACATCTTTAATCTCAGCACTCAGGAGGCAGAGGTAGGGAGATCTCTGTAAGTTTGAGGCCAGCCTGGTCTACAGGGTGAGTTTCAGCACAGTCAGGGTTATATAGAGATCCTGTCTTTAAAAAAAATAAAGCAGGGAGGTGGTGGTGAACACCTTTAATCCCAGCACTTGGGAGGCAGAGGCAGGTGGATCTCTGAGTTCTTTGTAGCCAGGACTACACAGAAAAAAACTTACTCAAAGAAACAAATAATAATAGTAATAAGCTAATAGTGAAATAAAAATAAAGAGAAGAGACAGTAGCTGGGGGCATTAAAGGATATGGCTAGTTGTCATCACGGTAGATGTAGAGGGTCTGGGGAAACATCTCAGTGGTAGAGCGGTTGGTGTCTTGGATTTCTAGGTATGATGAAAGACTGGGAACATTTTAAATGACATTTATTTTGTGGGCACGTGCATATATGGACATGTGTGGACATCAGAGGACAACTTGGCTTACAGGAGTTGGTCCTCTCCTTTCACCATGTGGGTCTGAGTGATTGAACTCAAATCATCAGGCTTGGTAGCAGGATCCTGTATCTGAACTAATCATCTTGCTGGCCCAACACTAGGGGGTTTGGGGACTGTGAAGGAAAAGGGATGCTGCCACAATTGGTTGATTTCATATTGATACTTATCAGTACCTTAATATCATAAAAAAATTTGTTTCTGTGGAGCTGAGGGTTGAACCTAAGGCCTCAAAGCTGTAAAGGGCTTGCAAGCTAGACCAGCACTTCATCACTGAGTTATGTCCTCAACTCTGCATAATTTTTTTTTTCTGACAGGGTCTCACTATGTAGCTCTTGATGGCCTGGAACTCACTATGTAGACCAGGCTGGCCTCCAGTTCACAGAGCTCCACCTGCCTTGGCCTCTTGAGTGCTGGGATTATAGCATACCCAACCTAATATATAATATTGTAACTTTTTTTTCTCAGAAGAAAGGATTTATTTGGCTAACACTTCCACATTGTAGTCGGTCATTGAAGGAAGCTAGGACAGGAACTCCAACAGGGCAGGACCCTGAAGGTAGGAGCTGATACTAAGGCCATGGAGGAGTGCTGCTTACTGGCTTGCTCAGCCTGCTTTCTTTTTTTATTTTATTTAAATTTTTTTATTTTACATACCAACTACATTTCCTCCTCCCTCCCCTCCTCACACTCCCCCTCCTAACCTCCTCCCTCCCCCCCACCCCCATTCACTCCTCAGAGAGGGTAAGGCCTCCCAAGGGGAGTCAACAAAGTCTGACATTTCAAGTGGAGGCAGGACCAAGCCCCTGTCCCCTGCATCAAGGCTGAGCAAGATATCCCTCCACAAGGAACAGGCTCCAAAAAGCCCGTTCATTTACTAGGGATCAATCCTGGTCCCACTGCCAGGGGCCCTACAAACTGACCAAGCCATACAATTGTCACCCACATTCAGAGGGCCTAGTTTGGTCCCATGTGGGTTCCCCAGCTGTCAGTTCACAGTCCGTGAGCTCCCACTAGCTCAGGTCAGCTGTCTCTGTGGGTTAACCCATCATGATCTTGACCCCTTCCCCCTTGCTCATATAATCCCTCCTCCCTGTCTTCGACTAGAGTCCAGGAGCTGGGTCCAGGTTCAGTGCTTAGCTGGGGATCTCTGCATCTGCTTCCATCAGTTACTGGATAAAGGCTATCTCATGACAATTAGGGCAGTCATCAATCTGATTATAGGGGAAGGCCAGTTTAGGCACCCTCTCCACTATTGCTAGAAGTCTTAGCTGGGGTCATCCTTGTGGATCCCTCCCCCCCCCTTTACCCAGGAGATCTTATTCCCCTTCCTAGGGCAATCCATGCTTGTCCCTTTTAGGGTAATAACTCTTGTGTTTTGAAACAGGGTCTCACTAAGTAGCTCTGGCAGTCTTAGAACATGATATGTAAATGATGCAGGCTTTGAGCCTCCAGCTTTTACCACCTAAATTTTGAGATTACATAGTGTCATCCCACCCAACTAATTTTTATTTTTTTGAGACAGGATCTCTCTATGTAGCCCTTGATGTCCTGGAACACTCTATGTAGATCAGGATGGCCTCCCAACTCACACAGATGCACCTACCTCTGCCTCCCAAGTGCTGGGATTAAAGTCATGTTCTCTCACCTAAGTAATTTTTAAAGTCTCTTATCTGTTTATGAAGTATTAAGTGGAGGGGATTAAAAAAAAATCACCAGGCAGTGGTGGCACACGCCTTTAATCCCAGCACTCGGGAGGCAGAGCCAGGTGGATTTCCGTGAGTTCAAGACCAGCATGGGCTACAGAGTGAGTTCCAGGAAAGGCACCAAAGCTACACAGAGAAACTCTGTCTTGAAAAACCAAAAACAAAGAAAACAAAAAACAAAAACCCCACGTAAGCCAACCTGGTGGTTGCATGCCTTTAGTCCAAGCCCTTGGGAGACTGAGGGAGGCAGATCTCTGAGTTCCAGGCCAGTCTGGTCTACAGAGTGAGTTCCAGGACAGGCAAGGATACAGAGAGAAACTCTGTCTCAAAAAATCAAAACAGAAAAACTCATGTTCCTCTCCCAAGATTTGTGTTTGTAAATTATTACTGTATACACACATGCAGTCATAATCTATCTCATTTACCCCTATGTTGGAATTAAACTGAGACTTCTGCATGCCAGGCAAGTGTAACCTCAGCTCTCTAACTCAGTTTTCCTCTTGGACAAAGACTGTATTCGCTTAAGCCTAATGGCAAATTTTATAGTGCTACAACAACTTGTGTTCCTATGGGCTATTTTTGCTTTTCCTTTTTCTTAATTTTTTTTTTTTTTTTTTTTTTTTTTTTTACGTTTCATGTAGCCCAAGCTGGCTTCTAACTGAATGTAGTTGATAATGTAGAGATAAACTTGAACTCCGGATCATGCTCTTTCCACCTCCCAAGTGATGGGCTCACATGTGTTTGCCAACTTGCTAGCCTCCGATGAGGTTTCAATGAAATAAAATCTTTGTGCTTAAAGACTCTGTGAGATTTTTCTCTAACTTGATTGGCCTGGCACAAAGAAGAGTTCGATACCACGTGCTCAATTTATAACTTTGAACCAGTGAATATGTTTTTCGGGACAAGAATAGCGGACTGCTCAAAGAAGAATAGAAGAAAGAAAAGAGCTTTTCCAGCCTATCAGGAGCTGATATGGCCCTGGATATTTGATTTCACGGGAAAGTTGCAAGGCATTGCCCATTCAAATTTCTTCCAACAAATCACAGAGGCGTATAGGCAACTCCTTATCCCTTCATAGGCCAAATGGAAAACTCAGCCCCTCCCTTCCTCCCGCCTCTCTCCAGGGAGCCAATAAGGAAGATTTAGGTTTCATCATCAAGTACTGTACTTGCTATTGGATAACTGAACTGTCAATCTAGGGAAGGCGGGCCAGGCCGAACTGGCCTATTTAAGAAGAGGACAAAGGCGGTGCGCTGCTTGTGTCGTCCGCCATTTTGTGCGAAGGCAAGGTGGCATCCACGTTCCCGGAGCGACTTCTCCGCTTCTGCCTCAACCGCCCCTTGACTGCAGCTATGTCTCGGGATCGGTTCCGGAGTCGCGGCGGTGGCGGCGGCGGCTTTCATCGGCGTGGAGGCGGCGGCGGCCGCGGCGGCCTCCATGACTTCCGCTCTCCGCCGCCGGGCATGGGCCTCAACCAGAACCGCGGCCCCATGGGCCCGGGCCCTGGCGGCCCGAAGCCACCGATCCCGCCTCCGCCTCCGCACCAGCAGCAGCACCAGCCGCCGCCGCAGCAGCCCCCGCCGCAGCAGCCCCCGCCTCAGCAGCCTCCACCGCACCAGCAGCCGCCGCCACACCAGCCGCCCCATCAGCAGCCCCCGCCTCCGCCGCAAGACTCGTCCAAGCCCGTCGTCCCCCCAGGCCCCGGCTCCGCGCCGGGAGTGAGCACTGCGCCGCCTCCCGCCGGCTCGGCCCCGCCTGCCAATCCCCCGACCACCGGCGCCCCGCCGGGCCCGGGTCCTACGCCGACCCCGCCACCCGCCGTCACCTCCACGACCCCGGGCCCGCCTCCGCCTTCGACACCGAGCAGCGGAGTCTCCACGACGCCGCCCCAGACCGGTGGTCCTCCGCCTCCCCCCGCCGGCGGCGCGGGACCAGGGCCTAAGCCAGGCCCAGGCCCAGGCCCCGGCGGCCCGAAAGGCGGCAAGATGCCGGGTGGGCCTAAACCCGGAGGTGGCCCCGGAATGGGCGCTCCCGGGGGTCACCCGAAGCCACCTCACCGGGGTGGCGGCGAGCCCCGCGGTGGCCGCCAGCACCACCCGCCCTACCACCAGCAGCATCACCAGGGGCCCCCTCCCAGCGGGCCAGCAGCCCGCACGGAAGAAAAGATATCCGACTCGGAGGTGAGTAGTCCCGCGAGCGACTGTCCGTTCCCCTAAGATGGCGGCGCCTCCCTACCCTCGGCGTTTTTTTTTTTTTTTTCCCCCGCCCGCGGCCGCGCAGGCCTCCATTTTGTTGCCTGCCGGAAGCGCGCCTGCGCATGCTCGCGAAGGCGGGGCTGCCGGCCGGCGGGGAGAGGAGTTCGCTAGGGATTGGCTTCTGCCAGCAGGAGGGCAGCTGTTGGCTTGGCGGTGGGTTGCTAGAAGCTGGCAGTCCCTTGGGACGGTGCTGGTGCGATGCAGTGCTGTTGGGGAGGACACGGCGTTTTAGTGCAGTTCCGGTCCTCGTTTTATCCTGTTCGGTTTGTTTGTTGACGTCAGCAAGTGTTGTTGATTGACATTTGCTGGTAACGGCGAGTGTGTTTAAAGCCTTTTGTGTGGTCACGGCCTTTCCGATGTCTGTGATCCTGTTGGATCTCCTAATACGGTACAACGTGGCAGTGTGTGTGTGTGTGTGGGGAAAGTATCGTTACGAATGGGTGATACGGTCTATTCGGGACAACCAAAATTGGTTTTGTTTGTTTGTTTTCTGCTTTGGTGTCTGAATTCCAGTTTTTTCATTAGGGATTTAAAGCCAACTTGTCTCTCTTGCGGAGGCCTGGAGAAAAAACTTACACACAGCGCTGTCGGTTGTTTGTGGGGAACCTACCTGCTGATATCACAGAGGATGAATTCAAAAGACTGTTTGCTAAATACGGAGAACCAGGAGAAGTTTTTATCAACAAAGGCAAAGGGTTCGGGTTCATTAAACTTGTGAGTGTATTTGGTAGTTTTTCTTATGAACATATACGTAATAAAAAATGTCTGGGTTTCTTTTTTTCCTTTGGCAAAGTCTTGAAGGTTTGGTTTTAAACTTCTTCCCAGTTACTGGGAAGAAGTAACTGGCCTTTAAATTTTTCGTCATCGATACTGATCAGTATAGTATGTATTGGGGGCAGAGCAACAAAGACCTTTAGCTCTTGGGATGTTGGAAGGAGCTGCGGGAAGATGATGCTTCAGTTGAGTGAGTTGTAAGAATAGGAAGGGGTATGACAAATTGGACATTAGCTAGTTTTGGAGTTGTTTAAAAATGTTTCTGATATTTACAGGAGTCTAGAGCCTTGGCTGAAATCGCCAAAGCTGAACTTGATGATACCCCTATGAGGGGTAGACAGCTTCGGGTTCGCTTTGCCACACATGCTGCAGCTCTTTCTGTTCGGAATCTTTCACCCTATGTTTCTAATGAACTGTTGGAAGAGGCCTTTAGCCAGTTTGGTCCTATTGAAAGGGCTGTTGTAATTGTGGATGATCGTGGAAGATCTACAGGGAAAGGCATTGTTGAGTTTGCTTCAAAGCCAGCAGCAAGAAAAGCATTTGAAAGATGCAGTGAAGGTGTTTTCCTACTGACAACGTAAGTTGTCTTTTGTTTATGGTAAATTTTTGATAATTTTGGGGGTTACAAATAAAGTTGGAAGGAAGTTAAGGTGAGGAATCATTTCTGTTACTAGGACGCCTCGCCCAGTCATTGTGGAACCTCTTGAACAGTTAGATGATGAAGATGGTCTTCCTGAAAAACTGGCCCAGAAGAATCCAATGTATCAAAAGTAAGATTAAGCTTTTTGGTGCTCTAAAAGAAAAGTTAGTAATTTTATATTCTGCTTAGGAGTTATGAAATTTTTAGTCTGGCTGTGTATGTCTGGTTGCTGTGGAAATCTGTTATGAAGGCCAAGCTTACCAAAACCTTGACCAAATCCTGACTTCTGTCTCTCTCAAGTGCTGGAATTATAGATGTGAGCCGGCAAGACAAGTCTTATGAATATGTTTTACAATGTTGCTTGAATATGCTTAATAAATCTCAGGCTCAGACAGAATTTTTAGTTTTGGGATTTGGGGGTGGAGTAGTTTTGGGTTTTTGGAAACAAGGTTTTTCTGTAAACCTGGCTGTCCTGTAACTTGCTTTGTGAAAGACCAGGATGGCCTTCAAACGCAGGAATCTACCTGTCTCTGCCTTCTAGAGTACTGGGACTAAAAGCCTGTGCCACATGTCTGGCTTCAGGCAGAACTTGAAGATGGTTCGGTTTAAATACATTCACATGTGTTTCAGATATATGCTTAAATTAAATTGCATGAGATCTGTTTGATATAGGTGGGAAAAAATAAGCCTGGACAATTAGGCTATAGGAAATAGGGAAGGTGGGGTTTCTTACCTACCTTTCTATTACTCTATTATTATTATTTATTATTTTTTAATTTTAATTTTTTAATTTAGACATAGGGTCTCCCTGTAGGCCAGACTGGCATGGAACTCCTGCATCATCATGCCTTTGCTTCTTGTTTTATTTTATATCATAACTTGTTTCCTTGATTCGATATAGTTAGGTAAATAATTCATGGTTACACGTGTGCATTTATCTAGGAGGCAAGTTCCAGGTCAGCCAGGACTACACAGTTGAGACATTGTCTCAAAAAAGGGTGGAAAATATAAAGAAGATAGTATGAGACTGAGCGAAGGCTTCAGGGGAATGAAAGTGTTGCTAGAAATCCTCTATTAAGCAGTGTCTACAAAGTACAATTTAATTTTTAATGTATGCATGTATGTCTGTGCACCATGTGTGCCTGGTTCCCAAGGAGACAAGAAGAGGGTGCTAGGAACCAAACTCAGGTCTCTTGTAAGGACTGCTGTGCTCCCCACCCCCCTACTGCTGAGCCGTCTTTCCAGTCCCTTTCACTATCATTCTGATTTGTGTCTTGTGTTAACACAGTTGAACAGGATTGCAAGTTGAGGGATCTTAAAGACATCACAGTGGTATTAGAGAAAGCACCATGTCTTGTGTTTCTTTGTTCATCCTTGGTGCTGGGGATCAAATCCAGGACGTTGTTCATTATGCTACATGCTTACAGAGTGCTTTACTACTGGGCCATATCCTTACACATACTTAATATTTTCCTTGTCAGGATTTTCTATAGTCCTGACTGTCCTGGAACTCAGATCTGCCTGCCTCTGTCTTCCCAAGTGCTGGAATTAAAGGCATGAGCCATCATGCCTAGTTTAAGGTTTTGATTTTTAGAAAGTCAGGTAATACTACATTCTCACATTGGCTTTATATAAATTTTGTGTTGTCAGGGAGAGAGAAACACCTCCTCGTTTTGCTCAGCATGGCACATTTGAGTATGAATATTCTCAACGATGGAAGTCCTTGGATGAAATGGAAAAACAGCAAAGGGAACAAGTTGAAAAAAACATGAAGGATGCAAAAGATAAATTGGAAAGTGAAATGGAAGATGCCTACCATGAGCATCAGGCAAATCTTTTGCGCCAAGGTAAAAAAAAGCCTCAGAATTTTACTGGTAAGGATCAATTGGCATTTAAAGTGGCCAGAACCTCATTAACACAAGTCTAAAATTGTTAATTTCCAATGTTTAGATCTGATGAGACGCCAGGAAGAATTGAGACGCATGGAAGAACTTCACAGTCAGGAAATGCAGAAGCGTAAAGAAATGCAATTGAGGTATAGTGTTAAATCCAGCCTTCACTTCCACCTTGTACTAAGTGCCTTAGGAAACCTTGTTCTTTGCCAGAATGCTGCTGTCTGTAGAGTTGTGTTCTAGACTTGGAACAGTATAGTTTGACCTACACGTTTTTAAAACGGTAAGACAAACCACTACTAGCTCTTTTCAGGTATTTTTTTGAATCAACGTGTTGTTGCTGTGTGGCACTTGCTAGCTTGAGATCCCTTTCCCTCTGCCAAAGGCAAGGGCCACCATAGCTGGCTGACCTCTTAAGTATAAATTCTAAGGATATAGATGACACTTTGGTTTATATGCCTGAAAAACATTTGTAGGCAAGAGGAGGAACGGCGTAGACGAGAGGAAGAGATGATGATTCGTCAACGAGAGATGGAAGAACAAATGAGACGCCAGAGAGAAGAAAGTTACAGCAGGATGGGCTACATGGACCCCGTAAGTTGTGTGTGCAGTCTAGTTGGAGCTGTCTGGGGCCTCCCCGGGGCAGGGGGGGGGGGGGGGGAGGACGGGACCGATTAGCATGAAGTTGACTTGGTGTCTTCTTCAGTGTAGCTGTCTGTCCTGTGTTGTGTGGTACATAACCAGTTCTCACTGGAACAAATTTTGTCTGTTGTTATTTTTTCCTGTGTGTGTGTAACAGCTTTGGCCTCTATCTTAAGAGGTCCACCTGCCTTGTCCTCCCTGGTTCTGGGATTAAAGGCATGCACCACCACCTCTCAGCTACATGGAGTTTTTTTTGTTTTGATAGTCTAACCAGTATTCAGGACACTTGCAATCATAGAGAAACATGCTTTTTTTGAGCCTTGAATTGTTTTGTGTGTGTGTTTGTACTTTGAGGCAAGGTCTTGCTCTGTAGCCTTGGCTGGCCTAGAATTCTCTATGTACACTAGGTTGGTGTCAAACAGTAAGCTTCCTGCCTCTGCCACCCAAGTGCTGGAATTAGAAGTGTGTCCCTCCAAGCCTGGATACATTTCTTGTGTTGAATTTTCTTTGTACTTGAGTACTTGGCTTGGTGTAAGTTTCACCTATAAGTAAGAGTTTTATTTTTTGTACTTTTTTTCCCCCAGAGAGAAAGAGACATGAGAATGGGTGGTGGTGGAACAATGAACATGGGAGGTAAGTGAGAGGATTCAGTGAAGGGTGTCAACACGGCGCAGCAGTGCTCTGGTGGTGCTGACTACTGTTTTTGTCTCCCAGATCCCTATGGTTCAGGAGGCCAGAAATTTCCACCTCTAGGTGGTGGTGGTGGCATAGGTTATGAAGCCAATCCTGGAGTTCCACCAGCAACCATGAGTGGTTCCATGATGGGAAGCGACATGGTAATGTATCCTGTGGGACATAGTACAAAGGAAATGCTTAATTTCATGACTTAAGTGTTTATTTTTCCTCTCTCTTTCTCTCTTTAAAGTAGCTGACTGGACTTTTAGTTCCCCCATCGTGTAAATATATATAATACTGAGGACTACTTTGGCAATGTAGAACTGTGTGTGGTAACCTAAACAGATCTGGTTGCCAACAAGGAGTCAATGCTGCTGTATATGGAGTTATCTTTGGCAATAAGTAGATAGGTGTTTTCCAGTTTATTGTCTGTGCACTTTGGAACCCCAGTGCATGGCAAATCCAAATTTTTAGATGCTAGGTAATTGTATATGGTTTGTCTTCATCCAAGTGAGAGAAATGGCACAGTGCCATTCTTCGAGCTGGTATTTGCCATAAGTAGGAATGAGACTCAAGGCTTTTGTAGCCTTAAGCATGTTAGAGCGACAGGTAGGACTTGGATCTGTAATTGGTGTGGTTTCTGTGTCTAGCCCATGAAAAAGAACTGTCTAGTGTTCTGACTCGTCGTTTCCTACCTGCTGGGTCTCCGTAGGTACATCTAAAAGGAACTGATGGTTCTACTTTGCTACAGGGTAGCAAAAGGCAACAGCAATTTAAGCATACTGATTGTGTGCATTTGTTCTAGACACCTTGATGCAATCATACTTTTCTCTCTATGAGATAGCCTATCAGGTGCTTTCCAATAGTAAATAAAGTGAGTTTTGGTATGAGTGGCTGCAGTAGGGCTTTACAGATCCTTAGGAACTGCATTTTGGCGGGAATACATTTTTGTAACTGAATTGAATCTAAATAATTCACCTGTAGGCTTTTGTCACAAAGGAGCTGCATTTTCTAGCTCATAGGATTGATTTTCTAAATAGGAATTTATTGTTTTAGTGTGAGATCTCATTTAAAACCTGCCTAAAGTTTCTTGAAAAATTTAAGTTAGCATTATAAATGGTTGGATATAGTGCTCTTAGGTTTCATCAAATTGAACTTAAAATTAACATTTTGGTCTTCCATACTTTCTAGAAGGCACAAGGTGTATCAAATTTATTAACTAGTTTCTTAGTGTTCTTAGTTTAGGTTCTATGTCTAGACACAGGTTTATGCATTTAACAACTCCTAAGGTCTTAAGTATTGTAAGATAACTCTGAAACCTCCAAAATTTTCTTTTTAGCTCTATTGTAGAAGCCATACAGTTTTGAAGATTTTTTTTCAAAAGTAAAAGATTAAGAGTAGTCTGTTCGAGTAGTTCTGTAGTTTTTTAAGTTGAAATTGTAGGAACAGTTAAAGCCTGGTGCAATTTTTATTTTATTTTAATTTTTTTTATTTTGAGTAATGACCAATAACTGGGTTATTTTGAGTAGAATTGTAAGTGGAATGCCTGTAGGGTTCTGTTGTTAGGATATGTGGGTTTTATTTTACTTTGTGTTTAAAGTGAAAGTACCTAAAACTGGATGAGTAGTGAAGTCACTCACTGCTTTATTGCAGTCCCTCTAGCTGGTGAATAGGCTGTTTTGGGAGATAACCTAAAACATAGAATCATAACAAAGTGATAGTGTACTTTCCAAAACTACGAAAAAGTTGGACTTTTGAAGTAGGTGGGCTGTGTATTGTTTGTAACAAAGCAGAAACATACTGTGCATGTAAGTGTCTTTGGTTTATAGTGATGGCTCTGAAGTGTGGTATGCCTGTGAGACTGTGGCAACATGAGTTTTTGATCAAGTCACTGTGCCGGTTAAGTAAAAATCTTAGTTTTTTTGTGCTTTTTCTTTTTTGTAGTCCGGTAGCATTTTATTAAGCTTCATTCCAACTTTTTAAGATTTCTGCAACTTTGCAGATGTGTCTTAAGATCTTGAAAAGCACAAGGTTTCTTATGCAGCACATGCCACTAACTGGTGAGTAGGTCTTTGTCACTTCTTGAGTGAGTTGCTTTTTGTCTGATTGAGCTTCTTATGGTTGGAGATGATTTTCTGTTCATACTTGGACAGGTGTTTCAGTGGATTAATCTGATGTGAATTTCTTAGAACTCATTTTCGAATGGGTTTTCACATCTGCACTAATTAAATTTTTTAGCACTACAGGGAAGATCTATTCTTTGAAACAGGTGTATGAGAATGGCTCAAGTGGGAACATACCACAAGGCATGTATTACCGTAAACTAATTTTCAAATTACCCTTTTTTCCTTTCTATGTTCCCGGTACCTGTGGATCGACTCATTGGTGATTGTATCGACGAACGTTGACTACGGAACCTTCTAAAATATTTACTTAACACACATGGACATCAACTACATTTAATGAACTGTTAATTTACTGTTCCAATAGCGTACTGAGCGCTTTGGGCAGGGAGGTGCGGGTCCTGTGGGTGGACAGGGTCCTAGAGGAATGGGGCCTGGAACTCCAGCAGGATATGGCAGAGGGAGAGAAGAGTATGAAGGGCCAAACAAAAAACCCCGATTTTAGATAGCTAGGCTTTCATTCCAGTTTGTTTTTGTCTTTTCTTGTTTAGATACCACTTTTAAATTCTTGCATTTTAGTAAGAAAGCTACCTTTTTATGGATGTTAGCAGTTTATTGACCTGATATTTGTAAATGGTCTGTTTGGGCAGGTAAAATTATGTAACGCAGTGTTTGAAACAGGAGAAAACAATTTCTTTTTATTTACTTTTTTTTTTTAACTGTATAATGTTTCTCAAGTTAATGGCAGTGTACCTTGTGCCACTGAATTTCCAAAGTGTACCATTTTTTTTACTGTGCTTCGAATAAATAGAAAAATAGTTATACTGATCTTCAACTTTGCCATTCATGCTTCTCTGCACATTAGGCTAGGTATTCCACTTGGAAAGCATGAGCGTGTCTAGGCCTTTGAGTGGCATATGCCATTTCTGGGAAATGTATCTGGAGGCTAAGTATTCTTTCTACAAATGGTGGCCCCCCGTTTTAAAAAGAAATGCATATTGAAGTAGTTAGATTTGTTTGGCATTATAGGAAGCAAGCTGGTGCTAAGCATTTTTAAATGGTTATGTTAGAAAAGTTGAACTGTAAATCTTAATTCAGGAACATGTACTAAGATTATGGAATGGGTATAAACTACTGGTAGCAAGAGAAAGGGGGCGGGTTAAATGATCCCTTACAGCCCTATCTATGATCCTTTCCTTGAAAGTTTTTGAGACTGGAAAGATCATATCTTGCATTTCCCCTATTGTTTTGTTTTAAATGAATAAATCCCAAGCCCTCCAATTGGCTTGTACTGAACTTTTGCATTTGAATTAAAGATTGTTAAACATGAAGCCTTTTCATGTATTACTTCAAGTGATTTAAAAGATGGGGATTTAGTTTGAAATTTTAACTTGAGAAGAGTTAAGGGTTAGTTAATTATAAGGTATGTTTAGCCTTATGTACTCTTAAACATACACCTCCTTGTGCTATTGAGCAAAATCTGTAGTCTGAAAAATGTATTGGTTCTCTTTAAGAGCTAGTGGTGCCTGTTACCAAGTAGGACTGCCAATAACCGTTCTCACTATGGAGTTGACCTGCTTATAGCATTCTTTTTAACGTAGCACTAAACCTGGAGAGAGTTGTTCAGGCTCCATAGGATAAATACTCTTTCCTCCCACCGTAAGCTTGGGGGTGTTTCGATGATGTTAGTTGATTATCAACTTCACTGAATTTCCTTTCACTAGAACAAGAGACTTTCTGACTTGATAATAATAAAGTAGATTGTTTACTGTTGTCTATGAGTACAATGGGAGCTTGATTTTCTGCCCAGTGTAAACACGTTAAGAGAAAACTTCTAACAGTACTAAAGAAATTGAATGGCTTGGCTCTGTTCTTAGTTACATTTCCATTCAAGTCTATACATTATAGAACTTTCACTATGGAATGTCTTCATCCTTTTCACCTCTATCCTTGGTGCTAATTGGCAAAAAAATCTAAATCACTTGCTGAGGTTGAGTACTGTGCTTGAGTACAAAAGGAGACCTATTGTGGAAACAATTGAGTTCTTCATGAATAGAAAAATACCGTAATTTTTTTAAAAGTAAACACTAGTGGATTATAAGAAGCATGTCACCAAATGGTTTTATGACTGACAGGTATATGGTGTATTAAGGGAGAAAAATCTACTTTAAAAATAGATTAATTTTTCTTCACCAGTACACTTGGAAATAGGTAGTTCCATCATAATTTTAGCAATCAGAAAGTTTTTGGCCCAAGTGAAGTTAATAATTGGTGATATATAAAGGTTTTCTGTACGGATACAAAGGTCTGGATTTGAAAGGAGCTCATTTGGTTGAATTGTATAGTAGGGACCTGAGAGGTGTTCATGGGACACCCATGGAGGGTGAATTTGAATGTATGTGGGTGGGGGCTGGAGGGGGAATGGGAAAATCTGCCTATAAAATTAATGTTTCAGTTTATTTTTCAGATTACATGCCTTTCTTTATAAGGGATGCTGGCACAGACCCCTAAAATAAGCTTTTGGTAGTAGTATACTACAGAGTGGTGAAGGATGCTTACAGGAGAACTTCTTGAGAGTGTGGCTTTGATAGCCTTTTTTTACTGTGGGCTGTAGAGCTGCTAAACCGTGTTTAGCAGATAAGGTTGCATAGTGCCAACCGACCGACACTGACTTTGATCAGTGTACCAAGGGTTGTCAGCTACTGAGACTTGCCATGAGTCTTACATGTGATGGTTTTAGCCTAAGAGTGAATTGAAATCATCTTGAGCAGTTGAACCAAAAGCTAAAAAGGAAACTTAGGGTGGGAGGGGAAGATATAACAGGACGTATTTTAGGCATTCTCCCTTGGAAGAAATCACCTGACCCTATTTCTTCCTTCACATCCTCAAAATTTTGTTTGCAGGGTATCCTTGAAAAAATATCTCCTTAAAGTTTCATTCTCTAAGACAGAAATTTATTTAATAGGCATGCTATAAGCTGAACCCATTGACATACATTATGTGGTGAGACCATATTCTTTTGTCCTTAGGACATTAAATTCCTAAGTACTTTAAAACCCACCACTCTTTATGTGTGTTGTACCACTAATACAAAGAGATAATCTGGGAAAATTGTAATGTTACACCTGTGCAGTTCTTACAAGTGGCATATCATGGCAGATAAAAATTTAGGTACTTGGCTTGGGCAAGCCACAAAGTTGTGGCGAAATGTTTTGTGGTGTTCTTGGACTGCAATTGTGCACTATTAAAGTAGTGGCCTGCTACATAACTGCGTTTAGCCAGCATTTCTGCAGTGCGTAACTGTGAGGAACGTAGTACCGCAAATGGCAATGGACATTAGGACCCGGATGTAGTATTCCTGCTTGCTCCAAGATTCTCATTGCCGACTGCATACAGGTAGGTAACAAGCAATATAATCTAACTTGGTGACTTGCTATGTGCTTTTATTCAGTGGGCATTCTGACATCACACTTCTGACAGTGAAATAACAGTGCAGCACCTGATACTTGTATGATAAGCTAGGTTAATTCAAAATCTGGGTCTGGGGTTAGAGCTGTAATTTATTAGGAGGAATTCAGTGTTGTTGGAGATCTCAGAAAAATGCAAACTTGAATCTTTGGTGTGTCTTGGAAGTTTTGTGGTTTTCTTTAGTTACACTGTAACTGAAGATAAAATGGAGCACATCTGGTGGGGGGGAGGGAGCCAAACCATGCTTGACCTGGGGTGCTCGTGGCACCTTAATGAAGACTGTAGTCTGTGATAATTAGCCTCCTTAGTAGCAAACTTGACCTCCCATTGGTCAGCAATGTCTAATTTCATTATGCAATCTTGATCATTGTTTTGCAAGCTGATTGAATCAAGACTAAATGACACAGGGTGGGGGGTGTTTTTTTTCTGTTTTTTTTTTTTTTTAATGTAATGTGATAAAATTTTTGTAGGTATGGGCTTCATGGGAACACTTGTTACTAACTTGGGCTTAGATGGGAATCTTACGAATAGTTCAAGTTATGTGGCTTGTCTGAGTATGTTTATACTCTAAACTTGGGGGAAAGTAGTGTGAAACACTTGACTTCCTACAGTTGAAACCATTGGGAATCATTCCCTATCATAGGACTTCGTCGTTTCTGTAGAATGAGTGCATTTGTTCAGAGTAGCTCTTCCTTCCTAGTTTAGGGATGTGATTGATTACAGTCCAAAATGTTTAATAATCACAGGAGTACATGAGTCTTCAAAGCATTTTCCTTTGTTGCTTAGGACTTGAGCTTTCTATCAGCTGTTGTTTAGACCTCACTTCAGTTTAACCTTGGTGTTTAGGTAGCATGCATGAGAAACAGCTTCCACTCATAATGCTTTCTGTTCTATAACTGGAAAGTTTGGTTCATTTTGCATACGTGCCGCTGAAAACTTCAGGACTGTGAGAATTTTCTTTCACTGTATCAAGAAAAATGGCTTGCTTTTGGTCAGGCAAGTCAGATGGTGGGGCAGATTTGTATTTACTCCAAACAACCAACTTGTGATTACTGACAGATGAAAGCAATGGTGACTTAGCTCCTTATACCATACAAACCATACAGTGTGACATGAGTATCACTAACCTACCTACCTGGAACCCTGATGGGGACATTGCAGGGTCATAGTCTGTTAAATCGGTAGCACAGGCTTGCTACCGTGGCTCAGTTAGCGATTTTGAATGTTAACAAGAGCTCAGGCTTATTCTTCTGAACAGTAACAACTTTTGTAGAGAATATACTTGATAAAATATATGGACTTAGGGAATTTGGGGTGGGGTTGTTTTTCTTCCCCTTGGTCTGCTTTAAGATTAGGCTTTTGTACTTCAGAATGAGAAACCACTGACTTTATGTAGATTTCTGCTAGTTTAATTTGTATGTAGGTGTAAATTGTGAATATTGCAGTACATTGGGATTTTAAAACACTTTAAAAAAAAACAACTGGGAATTAAATGGGTTCCAGTATACTGAGGTGCTTGCATTGTATTTCATAATCTTGTTGCAACCAAAATAATTGTTTTTTTAAATGAAAACCTACGTTCAGAGGTGTGGTGCCAGAATGTATTATCGTACTGTTAGGCCCTTGGAGCAGATCCTGGTGCTTTCTGAAAGATGAAAGAGATGTAATGGGTGCTCTTGATACAAGGCTGCTTGCAGCCTCCCAGCAATGCATACTCTCACTCTCCCTAATGAAGAGATGTGTGTGATTAGTTTTGGACTTTAACCTTAATGGGGGTGCATGTCTCCTATTGTTAATCATTGTCAGCTGCAGTGACATGATCCACAGTCGTCCTGCATTACTATTACTGCTGCCTTTGTGTTAATGATTTAGGATAGGTTTTAGAGCTCTGGGGTGTTTGTTCTGAGCCTTTTCTTGGTTTTGGCTTTAGCTGATAATGTTTAGTGCTGTCTAGCTAGTGCAGTTCTCAAATGGCTCCCTACTAGGGAGAGAATCCAGAGGATTTAACTGCTCCTTATCATCTGTCATTGCTGCTAGATAATGATTGGCAATTTTTTAGACACAAATGTGGAAATCTCAACAGCTGTTGGTAAACAACAAATCATAAAATGTTTTTGAACACCAGTGCTGGAGAAAAAAAAAAATGAAGGTGAAAAGGGCCTGGACATAGAATAGGAATAATTGGAGAATGGGGAGAGAATGCAAAACAATATAGTATCCCTTATGGGTGGTCCATGTGCAACAGAGAACTACTCCATATTACCTGCGGCAGTAATGATACAGGGAGGAAGAAAAACCTGGAACTTGAAGACTGAGCTTTCTGTTTCTTGTGCACTGTGCCAGGTATATAGTGAAGGCCATTGACTTTTCCTCAGAAAAACTTTCCTTGCTGTTTGAGTAAGGCATAGCTCCCCTGCCCTAACTGAAAACACAGTGAGGACTTGGAGACCAAAGATCGAGGCAAACATAGGCTTGCAGGGTAAAGAACTGCAGTGTTGTGTGCTGTGGGAAAGGGTCAAAGCACTCTTGGAGGTATTCTACCTAAGAAAGACACAACGAATTGACTGGGGAAGCGGTATGCTGTAGAGCTCACAGCTCAGTCAGGTAGACGTTGGCACACACCTTCACATAAGGGATAGTATATTTGGGGTGCAGTCAAACTTCATGTGCTCAGACTGGTGAAACTAGAAATGAGGCTTTTGCATTTTAAAGAAGATAGTTTTCATCCTAATTCTTTCATCTACTTATTACTTACAGAAAGAATAATTTTAGATTTCCCCCCATAAAGTTTCTTCCTTTTTTTTTTTTTTTAATGCTACAACTTATTCCAGTCTTTAATCTCTGGAATTTTGCTCTTTTAAATTTGGAAGTTAACTAGCATTTTTCAAGCCTTTTATCTTACACCCTTGTCTTTTATATTAACTTTTTCTTATTATTCTTTAGGTGAGAATGATTGATGTTGGCTGATTTTGGAGTCTCTACTTGCAGTAAGTGTCCTTAGAAATGGGGGTTTGGGGATCTGATTTATCTTTGCTTTGATGCTGAAAATTGTTTGGTTCTCCAAAATTTACCAAGATGCCCATTTTAGCTTTTGAAAATTGTGACAGTTGAGGGCTAGGAATCAGGGGCACTTGCCTTGCATGCTGTGTGACACCTGGTGTGATTTGTATTACCTGCATGTCAGCACCCAAAACACACATTAAAACATTTTTTTTTTTAATTTTTTTTTTAGTTTTTTGAGACAGGGTTTCTCTGTGTAGCTTTGCGCCTTTTCCTAGAACTCACTTGGTAGCCCAGGCTGGCCTCGAACTCACAGAGATCCACCTGGCTCTGCCTCCCGAGTGCTGGGATTAAAGGCTTGCGCCACAACCGCCGGGCCATTAAAACAATTTTAAGTTGCATGGTAGTGACCCATACCTTTAATCCCAACGCTTGGGAAGAAGAGGGAGGTGGATCTCTGAGTTAAGGCTAACCTGGTCTACAGACCTATCCAGGACAACCAGATCTACACAGAAAAACCATTTTCTTGAAAAAAATCCCAAAAATTGAAAACAAAGAACAATTAAAAAAAAAAAAAAAAAACTCAAAATGCTGCATGCTTAAAACAGAAAAATTGCCGGGCGGTGGTGGCGCACGCCTTTAATCCCAGCACTCGGGAGGCAGAGCCAGGCGGATCTCTGTGAGTTCGAGGCCAGCCTGGACTACCAAGTGAGTCCCAGGAAAGGCACAAAGCTACACAGAGAAACCCTGTCTCGAAAAACCAAAAAAAAAAAAAAAAAAAAAAAAAAAACAGAAAAATTAACAGCTACCAAAAAAAAAAAAAGCTTGAAATAAGAGAGGAAATATGCTGTACTTTCAGGTTTTAAAACCTCATGTCAGTGTGATTCTTTTGGCCACCTTGGTCTTTGCCACATATAGCTATACCGAATATATTGTGTGTGATATATTGCTATATTTATAATAAAAATTGTTCAGAGCCTGTGTCCAAAAAAGTTGCTCTTTGTTAATACCAGTACAAGATACATAGGCTAAAATGTATGGGCTATTTAAATCTTGTTGTATAGGTGGAATCAGATGTTTCTTCTCAAGACATCACACAACATGGGCCAGCCAAGAAGAAAAGCCACATGTGTAGCCTGACAGATACTCTAGGTAAGTGAAATGAGGGTTGAATTTCTTGGAGAGACAGCCTTGTGTGTACTAGGATGGCGTGAGGCTCGCTGTGAAGTAAAACACGACCCTTTTAACTTGGTCCTCCCCCCACCCCTCCAGAGAACTGGAAGGTGTCACCATACTTGGTGTATGTGCTGTAAGAATTGTCGAGGGCTTCGTGAAAGCTGTTAGGCAGATTCCTCAGCTTGCTGAGCTCCATCCCTCACCCAGCAGTTTAAACTGCCTTGTAGCTCCTTGTTCGCTGCTCTAAACCCCCACTAACTACCACATTCTTTGGTTTAACAGGGTTTAGGCAAATTGGTTGGTGTTAGACTTGTCATAAATTTTGATTCCTGGTTCTTTTGGATTAATCATATTTTTTAATTGACAGGATCAAGTGGGCTGTGTCAGAAAATGAATCAAGACGAAAGAAGAATGAACTTACTGCCATTTAATAAAGATATTTTAAAATCTTGATTGTCTTTTGTTCAAATAGGGCTGTTTTTTGGATTTGTCTGATTATGTACCCAAAGTTAAATCTAGGTAGTAGAGTCATCATCTATTTGGTGTCCTATACATACATACATGGTCAAACTGGGGCTTAACAGGATTACAAGAATATCCAGTGAAGCCTTAAAATTGATGCTAGAGGAGTAGGCTAGTTGACAACATTTTGTTAGTTTTCTAGACAGGGTTTCTCTGTAGTCCTGACTGTCCTGGAACTCACTCTGTAGACCAGGCTGGCCTTGAACTCACAGAGATCCTCCCGCCTCTGCTATCAACCCTGCTGGAGGCAAAATGAATTTTTTTTTTTCTCTCTGTGTAGTTTTGTTCCTTTCCTGGAACTCACTTTGTAGACCAGGCGGGCCTCGAACTCACAGAGATCCGCCTGCCTCTGCCTCCGCCTCCCAAGTGCTGGGACTAAAGGCGTGGGCCACCACTGCCCGGCCAAAATTAAAGGTTTATTTATTATGTATACAGAAGCGGTGCCACATCTCATTACAGATGGTTGTGAGCCACCATGTGGTTGCTGGGAATTGAACTCAGAACCTCTGGAAGAGCAGTCAGTGCTCTTAACCTCTGAGCCATCTCTCCAGCCCCAAAATGATTTTTAAAGCCTGAAATTCAGATGTTTCAGGCAGGCAGATCTGAGTTCCAAGACAACCAGAGCGACATAATGAGACCATGACTCAAAAAAAAAAAAAAAAAAAGTAGAAAAAGGTTTTATGACCTTTCGTTTGGTAGAGGATTCTTACATGTGAACAAAGTAAAGAACAAGACGAGCTAGAACTTAGGAAGCATCAGAGAATTTCAACCATCTGGAAAGGGGGTCAGGGTCAGGTTGGGGTAACCAAGTGGGTAAAGGTGATGACCTGAGTTGAATTCCTTGCCATCCACATGATTGTAGGACAGAAAAGAACTTCAGCAACTTGTCTCTGACTAAACGTGCTGGTGCACACAAACTAGTACCTTGAAAAAAGTGCTGAATAGATTGTTATCATAGGATGGGGGAGATGGGCTTTGATGTCAGCAGCATGTACCAGAGAACCCTTCAGCAACCTGAGTTAACTGAGAATAGAGAACCAGCTAGCGGAGCTGTTTCTAGGAAAGTTTACCCAGTCTACAGCAGTGTTGGGTGCGTAGGTGGCTCAGCAAGAGGTCTTTGTTCTTGAAGACCTAGGTTCAGTTCCCAGTATCCACGAGTCCAGTTCCAGGAAGTCTAGGTAGGGTGCCCTTCACCTCTGCTCCTCTACCTTGTAGGAGTGCAGATTTGTGCAGACAAGCACGTGATCTGTAAAAAGTACAGTGAGAAGAGCCTTAGACACTGCTGGTAAAGTGCACAATCGTGTGGTCACTCAAACACAATTAACCACCATACATGTTCAACTCCAGTATTAATGTTGGCAAGTGGGACGCTGGTTGAGTATTGCCAAGTGTTGCTTGCCCTAGACATGAGTGACTGACCACAAGCCTAGTAGGACAATATTCAGAACCTAAAAGTATGCAATTGACATGAGTCATTTGTTGCAGCATAGATTATGAACACGGGCCATATGTATGTATATGAAATAACCAGGACAGGAAGTTGGTTGCTTTCAGCATTGAGGGCAATAGGTGGTGTGCTGGTGAACAGAAAATGGCTCCTGGTGGTGGTGCCTGCTTTTAATTCCAGCCCCTGGGAGATAGAAGATGGGCCTGCCAGGGCTAAATCTGCCTGCCTCTGCCTCCCAGGTGCTGAGATTAAAGGCAGTACCTTTAATCTCAGCCTCAGCCTGTTAACAGCACCCAGGACCACCAACACAGAGATGGCACCTCCCACAGTGAGCTGGGCCCTCTCATGTCAATCAAAAGCTACCACACTTGCCTGACAGGCCAATCTGGTTGGGAGCATTTTCTCACTGTCACTTAATTGACTTAGCTTGTCAGGTTGGTAGAAGTTAAGTCAGCACAGTTACCTGTTACTTTATAGGAAGCTAGTGATGGAGTAGCCTTGGACCACAATTAGGATTAATGTCATTTGGAGGGCTGTGCTGTGCTCAGGAAGGCACTCTGATCAGAGGGAGATTAGGGCTGGAGGGCAAGATCTGGCTCTCGTCTTTCAGATGCCTGTAGAAATAGAGCATCTATTACACAATCCTAAGAAGAAAAATAACTGGTGATTTTCCTTAGCCAAGGCTGGCCTTGAGTACTTCCTCCTTCCTCAGCCTTTGAATTTCTTGTTGCCTTTGAGAACAGTAAGGCAGGAAGACTTTGGCATAGGTTCCACTTTGAGGCTGTGTAGTGGTGAGGGAGGTCACTTAAATACACATATATGTGTGTGTATGTATGTATGTATAATTTTCATTTGTTTTGGTAACTCTGTGTATGCCATATATGTGCAGTTGCCTAAGGAAGCCAGAAGAGGGCTTTGGATTCCCTAGAACTGCACTATAAATGATTGTCATCTGCTGCCGGTGGTCCTGGGAACTAGAGTCGTCTGGGAGAGCAGCAAGTGCTCTTAACCCACTTCTCCATCCCCGAGGTGGCTATTTTATTTTTTAAAATAAATCATCTTTTTCTTAAAACTTTTCATTTTGTTTGGGGCATGGTAGTGCACCCCTTTAATTCCAGCACTTGGGAGGCAGAGGCAGGTGGATCTTCAGGAGTTGAGGTCAGCCTGGACTACACAGTTCCAGAATAGCTAGATCTGACTCAATTTAAATTTATGAGTATTTTGTATGTATGTATGTATGTATGTACGTATGTATGTATGTATGTGTGCACACTAAATGTGTTCCTAGTGCCAATGCTGCCAGAAGAGGTCATCAGTTTCTCAAGGAGCCACAGTTGTGAGCAGCCATGTGGGTGCTAGGAATTGACCTGGGTCTTCTGCAAGAGCAGCTACAGCCCCTTCCCTGCCCCCCAGGTTTTTTGAGACAGGGTTTCTCTGTGTAGCCCTGGCTGTCCTAGAACTAACTCTGTAGACCAGGCTGGCCTCAAACTCAGAGATCCACCTGCCTCTGCCTCCCAATTGCTGAGATTAAAGGCGTGCGCCACCACTGCCCTGCTGCAACCAGAGCTCTTAACTCCTGAGGCTTCTCTCCAGCCCCCAACTACTTTTCAAAAGGATGAAAGCCACCGAATCATCTCTCCAGCCCTAACATTTTTTATTACAAAATTTCATTGCATTCGGGCTGATGAGATGGCTCAGAGGTTAAGAGCACTGTCTATTCTTCCAGAGGTCCTGAGTTCAATTTCCAGCAACCATGTGGCGGCTCACAAACATCCATAATGAGATCTGGTGCCCTCTTCTGGCCTGCAGACCATATACATAATGAATAAGTCTTTAAAATTTTTTTTTTCATTGCATTCATAATACACACTGAGAGAGGATACTCAGCCTTACTTTGAGGCAAGGTCTCTCAGTCAAACCAAGAACTTACCAATATGGCTAGTCTCCTGATTAAACTAGCCACCTTGCTTTTGTCTTGTCTCTGCCAAGCTACCACCTTAACTGGAAAGCTATGGTTGGTCCTGGGTTTCATCCCCACCACCATTTTGAAAGCTTGCATTATTGATCTATATCTTCTTGACATTTCTTTCTTTTTTTTTTTTTTCTTTTTTTTTTTTTTTCTTCTTTTTTGGGATTTTGAGGCAGGGTTTCTCTGTGTAGCTTTGCACCTTTCCTGGAACTCACTCTGTAGCCCAGGCTGGCCTTGAACTCACAGAGATCCACCTGGCTCTGCCTCCCGAGTGCTGGGATTAAAGGCGTGCGCCACTGCCTGGTTTTTTTTTTTTTTTTTTTTTTTTTTTTTGATACAGGGTTTTTCTGTATGGCCCTGGCTGTTCTGAAACTTGCTCTGTAGACCAGAGATCCACATGACTCTGCTTTCTGAGTGCTAGGACTAAAGGCACCCAGCCATTATTTATTTGTTTTAAATAGAGTAAATATTTGTTTTCTTCTGATTTATGGTTTAAATTAGCATTTAAAATGACATTTTAACATCTGTCCCTCTTTTAAAATTTAAAAACATTTTTTTCATTTAACTTTATTTTATGTGTATTGGTGTGAAGGTGTCAGATCCCCTGAAACTGGAGTTAGGGACTGTTGTGAGCTGCCATGTGGGTTCTAGGAATTGAACCCAGGTCCTCTGGAAGAGCAGCCAGTACTCTTAATCATTGAGCCATCTCTCCAGCTCCCATCTGTCACCTTTCATAGCTAATTGACCCTTTTTTTTTTTTTCTTTCTTTTTTTATTTTTCAAGACAGGATTTCTCTGGATAACAGTCCCAGCTGTTCTGGAACTGGCTTTTCAGACCAGATCAGGTTGGCCTTGAACTCAGAGATCCACCTGCTTCTGCCTCCCCAACACTAGTATTAGAGACGTGCTCTAAAGGAGTTTGAGAGATAACTCAGAAGTTAAGAGAGCTATCCAGAGGTCTTGAGTTCAATTCCCAGAACCTACGTGGTGGCTCACAACCAAGTATAATGAAATCTGGCGCCCTCTTCTGGTGGACAGGCATACATGCAGGCAGAACTTTGTATACATAATTTTAAAAAAATCTTTTTTTTAAAGTGTGTATCATCACTGTCCACCTTTTTTTTTTTTTTTTTTTTTTTTTTTTCTCGAGACAGGGGTTTCTCTGTATAGTTTTGGTGCCTGTCCTGGATCTCACTCTGTAGACCAGGCTGGCCTCGAACTCACAGAGATCCACCTGGCTTTGCCTCGGAGTGCTGGGATTAAAGGCATGCGCCACCACCACCCAGCTCCAGCGTTTTTTTAAAAAGGTGGATTTATTTATTTAGGTAGCGTCTCACTAGGTAGCCTTGGCTTGCCTGAAACTATATGGACCAGGCTGGCTTGAACTCAGAGATTTGTCTGCCTCTGCTTCCTGAATCTGGGATAAAATGTGTATGCTATCACACCCAGACCTTTATTTTTATTTTTTATGTGTAGGAGTCTTGCCTGCATGTGTGTGTGTATGTATGTATGTATGCATGTATGTATATATGTGGTATGTGTCTGCTTCCTGAATCTGGGATAAAATGTGTATGCTATCACACCCAGACTTTTATTTTTATTTTTTATGTGTAGGAGTCTTGCCTGCATGTGTGTGTGTATGTATGTATGTATGTATGCATGTATGTATATATGTGGTATGTGTCATCTGTGTGCCAGTGCCCATGGATGCCAGAAGATGCTCTCTCCTAGACTCCAAGAACATCTATATTCATGTAGCATATACTCACTCAGACACACACAGATACATAAATAAAACAAATCTTAAAAAAACAAAACAAGACAAAACAAGGAGGGGCTGAAGAAATGGCTCAGGGGTTAAGAGTGCAATGTGCTCTTCCTGAAGACCCGGTTTCTGATTCTCAGCACCTCCACGAAAGTTAGCCATCTGCAACTCCAGTTACAGAGTCTGGTGGCCTCTGTGGGTACTGCATAAACAGTTTTATACAGACATTCATGAAGACAAAATAACTATAGATATAAAATTTAAAAAAAATCTTGTGTTTTGGGTGAGCCTTTGAGCTAGCCTTTAAGAGAAGAGCCATCTCTCCAGCTCAAATAAAAATATTTATAAAGCCGGGCGGTGGTGGCTCACGCCTTTAATCCCAGCACTCGGGAGGCAGAGGCTGGTGGATTTCTGTGAGTTCGAGGCCAGCCTGGGCTACCAAGTGAGTTCCAGGAAAGGCGCAAAGCTACACAGAGAAACCCTGTCTCGAAAAAAAAAAAAAATATTTATAAAATGTATTAACAATCAAGGGGCTTATATTAAAAAATTCTAGAAGCGGCCGGGCGGTGGTGGCGCACGCCTTTAATCCCAGCACTCGGGAGGCAGAGCCAGGCGGATCTCTGTGAGTTCGAGGCCAGCCTGGGCTACCAAGTGAGTTCCAGGAAAGGCGCAAAGCTACACAGAGAAACCCTGTCTCAAAAAACCAAAAAAAAAAAAAAAAATTCTAGAAGCATCATTTTTCAAGGCAAAATAATGAGAGCTATATGAAGGAACACCTAAAACTAATAATTCTACTTGACTCAGTTAAACTTCTCTACAAAATGGGGAGGCCGGGCTGGAGAGATGGCTCAGAGGTTAAGAGCACTGACTGCTCATCCAGAGGTCCTGAGTTCAATTCCCAGCACCCACATGGTGGCTCACAACCATCTGTAATGAGATCTGGCGCCCTCTTCTGTATATCTAATCAATAAATAAATCTTTAAAAAACAAAAAAACAAAATGAG